>NC_084758.1:12291269-12333769 GCF_033978785.1 Entelurus aequoreus
TGGCACTCGGCATCAAGGGTTGGAATTGGGGGTTAAATCACCAAAATGATTCCCGGGCGCGGCACCGCTGCTGCCCACTGCTCCCCTCACCTCCCAGGGGGTGATCAAGGGGATGGGTCAAATGCAGAGGACAAATTTCACCACACCTAGTGTGTGTGTGACAATCATTGGTACTTTAACTTTAACTTTAACTTAACTATATTATAACTTTATTCCTACAATATTTTGTCTTTATTTGTGTAATAATATAACTTTATTCCTACAAAATTTTAACATTATTCTTGCAATAATATAACTTTATTCATATAATATTTTCACTTTATTCGTGTAATAATATAACTTTATTCCTACAATATTTAAACTTTATTCCTGCAATAATGTAACTTTATTCTTGTAATATTATGACTTTATTCCTACAAAATGTTGACTTTATCTATGTAATAATATATTTGTATTCCTACAAAATATATTAACTTCATTCTTGCAATAATATAACTTTATTCCTTTATTTTGACTTTATTTGTGTAATAATATAACTTTATTCGTACAATATTTTGACTTTATTCTTGCAATATTATAACTTTATTCCTACATTATTTTGACTTCATTCTTGCAATATCACCTTATTGCTACAATATTTTGACTGAATTCCTGTAATAATATAACTTAATTCCTACAATATGTTTACCTTTATTCTTGCAATAATATAACTTTATTCCTACAATATTTTGACTTTTTTCTTGCAATAATTTAAATTTATTCCTACAATATTTTGACTTTACTTTTGCAATGTTATAACTTTATTCCTACAATATATTGACTTCATTCTTGCAATAATATAACTATATTCTTACAATATGTTGACTTTATTCTTGCAATATTAAAATTTTATTCCTACAATAGTTTGACTTCATTCTTGCAACAATATAACTTTATTCCTACAATATTTTGACTTTATTATTGCAATAATATAACTGTATTCCTATAATATTTTGACTTTATTCTTTCAATAATATAACTTTATTCTGAAAAAATATCTTTACTTTATTCCTGTAATATTATAACTTTATTCTTGCAATAATATAACTTCATTCCTACAATATTTTAACTTTATACTTGCAATAATATAACTTTATTCCTATAATATTTTTACTTTATTCCTGCAATAATACAACTTTATTCCTATAATAGTTTTACTTTATTCCTATAATAGTTTTACTTTATTTGTGTAATAATATAACTTTATTCCTAAAATATTTTGACTTCATTCTTGCAATAATTTAACTTTATTCCTACAATATTTTGACTTCATTCTTGCAATAATATAATTTTATTCCTATAATATTTTGACTTTATTCCTATAATATTTTGACTTTATTCCTGTAATATTATAACATTATTCCTACAATATTTTGACTTTATTCTTGCAATAATTTAACTTTATTCCTATAATATTTTTATTTTATTCCTGTAACATTATAACTTTATTCCTACAATATTTTGACTTTCTTCTTGCAATAATATAACTTTAATTCTACAATATACTAACTTTATTCTTGCAATGATATAACTTTATTCCTATAATATTTTGACTATATTCTTGTAATAATATAACTATATTCCTACAATATTTTGACTTTATTGTTGCAATAATATTACTGTATTCCTACAATATTTTGACTTTATTCCTGCAATAATATAATTGTATTCCTATAATATTTTGACTTTATTCTTGCAATATTATAACTGTATTCCTATATTATTATAACTTTATTCCTGCAATAATATAACTTTATTCCTACAATATTTTGACTTTATTCATGTAATAATATAACTTTAATCCTACAATATATTAACTTTATTCTTGCAATAATATAACTTTATTCCTATAATATTTTGACTTCATTCTTGCAATAATATAACTTTATTCCTACAATATTTTGACTTTTTTCTTGCAATAACTTAACTTTATTCCTACAATATTTTGACTTTACTTTTGCAATGTTATAACTTTATTCCTACAATATTTTGACTTCATTCTTGCAATAATATAACTATATTCTTACAATATGTTGACTTTATTCTTGCAATATTAAAATTTTATTCCTACAATATTTTGACTTCATTCTTGCAACAATATAACTTTATTGCTACAATATTTTGACTTTATTATTGCAATAATATAACTTTATTCCTATAATATTTTGACTTTATTCTTTCAATAATACAACTTTATTCTGAAAAAATATTTGTACTTTATTCCTGTAATATTATAACTTTATTCTTGCAATAATATAACTTCATTCCTACAATATTTTAACTTTATTCCTGCAATAATATAACTTTATTCCTATAATAGTTTTACTTTATTTGTGTAATAATATAACTTTATTCCTAAAATATTTTGACTTCATTCTTGCAATCATTTAACTTTATTCCTACAATATTTTGACTTCATTCTTGCAATAATATAATTTTATTCCTATAATATTTTGACTTTATTCCTATAATATTTTGACTTTATTCCTGTAATATTATAACATTATTCCTACAATATTTTGACTTTATTCTAGCAATAATATAACTTTATTCCTATAATATTTTTATTTTATTCCTGTAACATTATAACTTTATTCCTACAATATTTTGACTTTCTTCTTGCAATAATATAACTTTATTCTTACAATATTTTGACTTTATTCTTGCAATAATATAACTTTAATTCTACAATATACTAACTTTATTCTTGCAATGATATAACTTTATTCCTATAATATTTTGACTATATTCTTGTAATAATATAACTATATTCCTACAATATTTTGACTTTATTGTTGCAATAATGTAACTGTATTCCTACAATATTTTGACTTTATTCCTGCAATAATATAATTGTATTCCTATAATATTTTGACTTTATTCTTGCAATAATTTAAATTTATTCCTACAATATTTTGACTTTACTTTTGCAATGTTATAACTTTATTCCTACAATATTTTGACTTCATTCTTGCAATAATATAACTATATTCTTACAATATGTTGACTTTATTCTTGCAATATTAAAATTTTATTCCTACAATAATTTGACTTCATTCTTGCAACAATATAACTTTATTCCTACAATATTTTGACTTTATTATTGCAATAATATAACTTTATTCCTATAATATTTTGACTTTATTCTTTCAATAATATAACTTTATTCTGAAAAAATATCTTTACTTTATTCCTGTAATATTATAACTTTATTCTTGCAATAATATAACTTCATTCCTACAATATTTTAACTTTATACTTGCAATAATATAACTTTATTCCTATAATATTTTTACTTTATTCTTGCAATAATATAACTTTATTCCTATAATAGTTTTACTTTATTTGTGTAATAATATAACTTTATTCCTAAAATATTTTGACTTCATTCTTGCAATAATTTAACTTTATTCCTACAATATTTTGACTTCATTCTTGCAATAATATGATTTTATTCCTATAATATTTTGACTTTATTCCTGTAATATTATAACTTTATTCCTGTAATATTATAACATTATTCCTACAATATTTTGACTTTATTCTTGCAATAATATAACTTTATTCCTATGATATTTTTATTTTATTCCTGTAACATTATAACTTTATTCCTACAATATTTTGACTTTCTTCTTGCAATAATATAACTTTAATTCTACAATATACTAACTTTATTCTTGCAATGATATAACTTTACTCCTATAATATTTTGACTATATTCTTGTAATAATATAACTTTATTCCTACAATATTTTGACTTTATTGTTGCAATAATATAACTGTATTCCTACAATATTTTGACTTTATTCCTGCAATAATATAATTTTATTCCTATAATATTTTGACTTTATTCTTACAATATTATAACTGTATTCCTATATTATTATAACTTTATTCCTGCAATAATATAACTTTATTCCTACAATATTTTGACTTTATTCTTGCAATAATACAACTTTATTCCTACAATATTTTGACTTTATTCATGTAATAATATAACTTTAATCCTACAATATATTAACTTTATTCTTGCAATAATATAACTTTATTCCTATAATATTTTGACTTCATTCTTGCAATAATATAACTTTATTCCTACAATATTTTGACTTTATTCATGTAATAATATAACTTTAATCCTACAATATATTAACTTTATTCTTGCAATAATATAACTTTATTCCTATAATATTTTGACTCAATTTGTGCAATAATATAACTTTATTTGTACAATATTTTAACAATATTCTTGCAAAAATATAACTTTATTCCTACAATATTTTGACTTTTTCGTGCAATATTATAACTTTATTCCTACAATATTTTGACTTTTTCGTGCAATATTATAACTTTATTCCTATAATATTTTGACTTTATTCTTGCAATAATATAACTTTATTCCTATAATATTTTGACTTCATTCTTGCAATAATATAACTTTATTCCTACAATATTTTGACTTTATTCATGTAATAATATAAATTTAATCCTACAATATATTAACTTTATTCTTGCAATAATATAACTTTATTCCTATAATATTTTGACTCAATTTGTGTAATAATATAACTTTATTTGTACAATATTTTAACAATATTCTTGCAATAATATAACTTTATTCCTACAATATTTTGACTTTTTCGTGCAATATTATAACTTTATTCCTACAATATTTTGACTTTATTCTTGCAATAATATAACTTTATTCCTATAATATTTTGACTTTATTCTTGCAATAATATAACTTTATTCCTATAATATTTTGACTTTATTTGCTCAAAACGACTGAATTTGCTTTTTTTCTTTGCCAATTTAAGTGAGAAAGTTTTGGTTCGCTAGCAAAGTGACTTTTTCTTCTCGTTTAGAGTCAACCAAAATCCTCTGAATGTGCGCCTGATCATTTTGTTCCCAGAGAGGCAAGCATGTCAAAACTAAGCTTGGACTTTATTTTGCTTTTCTCTTCAATGACACACACAAACAACAAGACAAATGACATTTTTTTAACAGCATGCTTTGTTGTTGGGTTGTTGTGTACTCACTTCCTGTCCGCGTGTAACACAACTTCATGCAAACATGTTTTAAATGACATTTTTTTAACAGCACTAACACTAACATAGCTATGTGAGCTACATGTTAAAATTACATTTTAACATTAGGTTAACAAGACTAGCATAGCTACGTGAGCTACATGCTAACATTACATTTTTTCATGCTAGGTTAGCAACACTACCATAGCCATGTGAGCTACATGTTAAAATTACATTTTAACATTAGGTTCACAAGACTAGCATAGCTACATGAGCTACATGCTAACATTACATTTTTTCATGCTAGGTTAGCAACACTAGCATAGCTATGTGAGCTGCATGTTAAAATTACATTTTAACATTAGGTTAACAAGACTAGCATATATCATGCTAGGTGTAGCTACATGAGTTACATGCTAACATTACATTTTTTCATGCTACGTTAGTAACACTAGCATAGCTTTGTGAGCTAAATGCTAACATTACATTTTAACATCATGCTAGATTAGCAACACTAGCATAGCTATGTGAGCTTCATGTTACCATTACATTTTAACATTGTGATAGGTGAACAATATTAGCGTAACTTTATTAGTGACTATAGCGCAGCTATGTGAGCTACATGCTAACATTACAGTTCAACATCATGCTAGGTTAGCAACACTAACATAGCGATGTGAGCAACTTGCTAGCGTTACATATTGATATCATGTTATGTGAGCAAGACAAGCAAGACTAACTGTAATGTTAGCATGAACATCGCTGTTCTAGTGTTGCTAACCTAGCATGATAAAATGTAATTTTAGCATGTAACTCATGTAGCTATGCTAGTCTTGTTAACCTAATGTTAAAATGTAATTTTAACATGTAGCTCACATAGCTATGTTAGTGTTGCTAACCCAGCATGATAAAATGCAATGTTAGCATGTTGCTCATATAACTACAGTATGTTCATGTTGCTAACCTACCATGAGGTTACCTACTATGTGAGCTACGTTCTAACATTACATTTTAACCTCATGCTAGGTTAGCAACATGAACAACATGCTAACATTGCATTTTATCATGCTAGGTTAGCAACACTAACATAGCTATGTGAGCTACATGTTAAAATTACATTTTAACATTAGGTTAACAAGACTAGCATAGCTAAATGAGCTACATGCTAAAATTACATTTTATCATGCTAGGTTAGCAATACTAGAACAGCTATGTGAGCGACATGCTAACATTACATTTTATCATGCTAGGTTAGCAACACTAACATAGCTATGTGAGCTACATGTTAAAATGACATTTCAACATTAGGTTAACAAGACTAGCATAGCTACATGAGCTACATGCTAACATTACATTTTATTATGCTAGGTTAGCAACACTAGAACAGCTATGTGAGTGACATGCTAACATTACATTTTATCATGCTAGGTTAGCAAGACTAACGTAGCGATGTGAGCAACTTGCTAGCGTTACATATTGATATCATGTTAGGTGAGCAAGACTAGAATAACTATATGAGCTACGTGCTAACGTTACATTTTAACCCCATGCTAGGTTAGCAACATGAACATACTGTAGCTATATGAGCAACATGCTAACAGTGCATTTTATCATGCTAGGTTAGCAACACTAACATAGCTATGTGAGCTACATGTTAAAATGACATTTCAACATTAGGTTAACAAGACTAGCATAGCTACATGAGCTACATGCTAACATTACATTTTATTATGCTAGGTTAGCAACACTAGAACAGCTATGTGAGCGACATGCTAACATTACATTTTATCATGCTAGGTTAGCAAGACTAACGTAGCGATGTGAGCAACTTGCTAGCATTACATATTGATATCATGTTAGGTGAGCAAGACTAGAATAACCATGTGAGCTACGTGCTAACGTTACATTTTAACCCCATGCTAGGTTAGCAACATGAACATACTGTAGCTATATGAGCAACATGCTAACATTGCATTTTATCATGCTAGGTTAGCAACACTAACATAGCTATGTGAGCTACATGTTAAAATGACATTTCAACATTAGGTTAACAAGACTAGCATAGCTACATGAGCTACATGCTAACATTACATTTTATTATGCTAGGTTTGCAACACTAGATCAGCTATGTGAGCGACATGCTAACATTACATTTTATCATGCTAGGTTAGCAAGACTAACGTAGCGATGTGAGCAACTTGCTAGCGTTACATATTGATATCATGTTAGGTTAGCAACATGAACATACTGTAGCTATATGAGCAACATGCTAACATTGCATTTTATCATGCTAGGTTAGCAACACTAACATAGCTATGTGAGAAACATGTAAAAATGACATTTCAACATTAGGTTAACAAGACTAGCATAGCTACATGAGCTACATGCTAACATTACATTTTATTATGCTAGGTTAGCAACACTACAACAGCTATGTGAGTGACATGCTAACATTACATTTTATCATGCTACGTTAGCAAGACTAACATAGCGATGTGAGCAACTTGCTAGCGTTACATATTGATATCATGTTAGGTGAGCAAGACTAGAATAACTATATGAGCTACGTGCTAACGTTACATTTTAACCTCATGCTAGGTTAGCAACATGAACGTACTGTAGCTATATGAGCAACATGCTAACAGTGCATTTTATCATGTTAGGTTAGCAACACTAACATAGCTATGTGAGAAACATGTAAAAATGACATTTCAACATTAGGTTAACAAGACTAGCATAGCTACATGAGCTACATGCTAACATTACATTTTATTATGCTAGGTTAACAAGACTAGCATAGCTACATGAGCTACATGCTAACATTACATGTTATTATGCTAGGTTAGCAACACTAGAACAGCTATGTGAGCGACATGCTAACATTACATTTTATCATGCTAGGTTAGCAAGACTAACGTAGCGATGTGAGCAACTTGCTAGCGTTACATATTGATATCATGTTAGGTTAGCAACATGAACATACTGTAGCTATATGAGCAACATGCTAACAGTGCATTTTATCATGCTAGGTTAGCAACACTAACATAGCTATGTGAGCTACATGTTAAAATGACATTTCAACATTAGGTTAACAAGACTAGCATAGCTACATGAGCTACATGCTAACATTACATTTTATTATGCTAGGTTAGCAACACTAGAACAGCTATGTGAGTGACATGCTAACATTACATTTTATCATGCTAGGTTAGCAAGACTAACATAGCGATGTGAGCAACTTGCTAGCGTTACATATTGATATCATGTTAGGTGAGCAAGACTAGAATAACTATATGAGCTACGTGCTAACGTTACATTTTAACCTCATGCTAGGTTAGCAACATGAACATACTGTAGCTATATGAGCAACATGCTAACAGTGCATTTTATCATGCTAGGTTAGCAACACTAACATAGCTATGTGAGCTACATGTTAAAATGACATTTCAACATTAGGTTAACAAGACTAGCATAGCTGCATGAGCTACATGCTAACATTACATTTTATTATGCTAGGTTAGCAACACTAGAACAGCTATGTGAGCGACATGCTAACATTACATTTTATCATGCTAGGTTAGCAAGACTAACGTAGTGATGTGAGCAACTTGCTAGCGTTACATATTGATATCATGTTAGGTGAGCAAGACTAGAATAACCATGTGAGCTACGTGCTAACGTTACATTTTAACCCCATGCTAGGTTAGCAACATGAACATACTGTAGCTATATGAGCAACATGCTAACATTGCATTTTATCATGCTAGGTTAGCAACACTAACATAGCTATGTGAGCTACATGTTAAAATGACATTTCAACATTAGGTTAACAAGACTAGCATAGCTACATGAGCTACATGCTAACATTACATTTTATTATGCTAGGTTAGCAACAGTAGAACAGCTATGTGAGCGACATGCTAACATTACATTTTATCATGCTAGGTTAGCAAGACTAACGTAGCGATGTGAGCAACCTGCTAGCGTTACATATTGATATCATGTTAGGTGAGCAAGACTAGAATAACTATATGAGCTACGTGCTAACGTTACATTTTAACCTCATGCTAGGTTAGCAACATGAACATACTGTAGCTATATGAGCAACATGCTAACAGTGCATTTTATCATGCTAGGTTAGCAACACTAACATAGCTATGTGAGAAACATGTAAAAATGACATATCAACATTAGGTTAACAAGACTAACATAGCTACATGAGCTACATGCTAACATTACATTTTATCATGCTAGGTTAGCAACACTAGAACAGCTATGTGAGCGACATGCTAACATTACAGTTCAACATCATGCTAGGTTAGCAAGACTAACGTAGCGATGTGAGCAACTTGCTAGCGTTACATATTGATATCATGTTAGGTGAGCAAGACTAGAATAACCATGTGAGCTACGTGCTAACGTTACATTTTAACCTCATGCTAGGTTAGCAACATGAACATACTGTAGCTATATGAGCAACATGCTAACAGTGCATTTTATCATGCTAGGTTAGCAACACTAACATAGCTATGTGAGCTACATGTTAAAATGACATTTCAACATTAGGTTAACAAGACTAGCATAGCTACATGTTGCTAGGTTAGCAACACTGCAACAGCTATGTGAGCGACATGCTAACATTACATTTTAACATCATGTTAGTTAGCATATTGCAAGTTGTACAGTTGAAAAGTTTTGCATAACAGGGGACCTTTAAAGCTTCTTTCTGGACCTGACACCATTTTAATGAGCTTGTTTTTAACCCAGTAAGTGAAAAAGGTTGTTTTAGTGCTAACTGACGTTGACGTTCTCCTGTGTTAGCATCCCCACCTATGACACCATCAACAGGTTCCCAAGGGCCTCGGCTCCTCCAAGACACATCGACTGGTGACTTCTTTGTGTCCTGGCAGGTAACAAACTACCACTTCTTCTTCTCTCCAACACTGCAGCTCGCTGTGGACCCTCAATGTACAAACCCCGTTTCCATATTCTCTTTTTATTCACCATTTCCACAACGTGACAACTGTTGTGTATTAATGTTGAATGCACACAAAGTTCTTCAGGCTAACAGCATGTTAACAATATTAAAGATGGATGTCATTTTCCTGTCCTAACATTGTTTTTCCTGCCCTCCTTTTATTGATCACCAAGTCACAGACTTGATTGCAAAAAAATGTGATCCATGTTTCCTTTTGTGTGGCGTCCACAGCGGCCATGACATGTGGACATGAAGACAAGGTAATAGTTTCACTTTATTCCTGTAATAAGGTCACTTTATTCCTGTAATAAGGTCACTTTATTCCTACAATATTTCAACTTTACTCCTGCAATAATGTAACTTTATTCTTATAATATTTCAACTTTATTCCTGCAATAATGTAACTTTATTCCTATATTTTGACTTTATTCCTGCAATAATGTAACTTTATTCTTATAATATTTCAACTTTATTCCTGCAATAATGTCACTTTATTCTTATAATATTTCAACTTTATTCCTGCAATAATGTAACTTTATTCTTATAATATTTCAACTTTATTCCTGTAATAAGGTCACTTTATTCTTATAATATTTCAACTTTATTCCTGCAATAATGTAACTTTATTCTTATAATATTTCAACTTTATTCCTGTAATAAGGTCACTTTATTCTTATAATATTTCAACTTTATTCCTGTAATAAGGTCACTTTATTCCTACAATATTTCAACTTTATTCCTGCAATAATGTAACTTTATTCTTATAATATTTCAACTTTATTCCTGCAATAATGTAACTTTATTCCTATAATATTTTGACTTTATTCCTTCAATAATGTAACTTTATTCCTATAATATTTTGACTTTATTCCTGCAATAATGTAACTTTATTCCTATAATATTTTGACTATATTCTTGCAATAATATAACTTTATCCCTACAATATTTTGACTTTGTATTATTATTCTTGCAATAATATAACTTTATTTCTATAATATTTTGACTTCATTTGTGTAATAATATAACTTTATTCATACAATATTTTAACTTTATTCTTGCAATAATATAACTTCCATCCATCCATCCATTAATTCCGACAATATTTTGACTTTATTCTTGCAATAATATAATTTTATTCCTACAATATTTGGACTTTATTTGTGTAGTAATATAACTTTATTCCTACAAAATTTTAACGTTATTCTTGCAATAATATAACTCTATTCCTATAATATTTTGACTTTATTCATGTAATAATATAACTTTATTCATACAATATTTTAACTTTATTCTTGCAATAATATAACTTCCATCCATCCATCCATTAATTCCGACAATATTTTGACTTTATTCTTGCAATAATATAACTTTATTCCTACAATATTTTGACTTCATTCTTGCAATAATATAATTTTATTCCTACAATATTTTGACTTTATTTGTGTAGTAATATAACTTTATTCCTACAAAATTTTAACGTTATTCTTGCAATAATATAACTCTATTCCTATAATATTTTGACTTTATTCATGTAATAATATAACTTTATTCCTACAATATTTTAACGTTATACTTTCAATAATATAACTTTATTCCTACAATATTTTGACTTTGTTCTTGCAATAATATAACTTTATTCCTACAATATTTTGACCTAATACTTGCAATAACATAACTTTATTCTTATAATATTTTGACTTTATTCCGTAATATAACTTTATTCCTGTAATATTATAACTTTATTCCTACAATATTTTGACTTTATTCTTGCAATAATATAACTTTATTTCTATAATATTTTGACTTTATTCCTGTAATAATATAACTTTATTCCTACAATATTTTAACTTTATTTTTGTAATATTATAACTTTATTCCAATAATATTTTGACTTTATTCTTGTAAAAATATAGCTTTATTCCTACAATATATTAACTTTATTCTTGCAATAATATAACTTTATTCTTATATTTTGACTTCATTTGTGTAATAATATAACTTTATTCATACAATATTTTAACTTTATTCTTGCAATAATATAACTTTATTCCAATAATATTGTGACTTTATTCGTGCAATGATATAACTTTATTCCTATAATATTTTGACTCTCTTCTTGCAATAATATAACTTTATTCCTACAATATTTTGACTTTTTTCGTGTAATAAAAAAACTTTATTCCTACAATATTTTAACTTTATTCTTGCAATAATATAACTTTATTCCTATAATATTTTGACTTTATTCCTGCAATAATATAACTTTATTTCTATAATATTTTGACTTTATTCCTGTAATAATATAACTATTCCTACAATATTTTGACTTTATTTTTGTAATATTATAACTTTATTCCAATAATATTTTGACTTTATTCTTGTAAAAATATAGCTTTATTCCTACAATATATTAACTTTATTCTTGCAATAATATAACTTTATTCTTATATTTTGACTTCATTTGTGTAATAATATAACTTTATTCATACAATATTTTAACTTTATTCTTGCAATAATATAACTTTATTCCAATAATATTGTGACTTTATTCGTGCAATAATATAACTTTATTCCTATAATATTTTGACTCTCTTCTTGCAATAATATAACTTTATTCCTACAATATTTTGACTTTATTCGTGTAATAATAAAACTTTATTCCTACAATATTTTAACTTTATTCTTGCAATAATATAACTTTATTCCTATAATATTTTGACTTTATTCCTGCAATAACATAACTTTATTCCTATAATATTTTGACTTTATTCCTGCAATAATATAACTTTATTCCTATAATATTTTGACTTTATTCCTGCAATAATGTAACTTTATTCCTACAATATTTTGACTTTATTCTTGCAATAATATAATTTTATTCCTACAATATTTTGACTTTATTCATGTAATAATATAACTTTATTCCTACAATATTTTAACGTTATACTTTCAATAATTTAAATTTATTCCTACAATATTTTGACCTAATACTTGCAATAATATAACTTTATTCTTATAATATTTTGACTTTATTCCGTAATATAACTTTATTCCTGTAATATTATAACTTTATTCCTACAATATTTTGACTTTATTCTTGCAATAATATAACTTTATTTCTATAATATTTTGACTTTATTCCTGTAATAATATAACTTTATTCCTACAATATTTTGACTTTATTTTTGTAATATTATAACTTTATTCCAATAATATTTTGACTTTATTCTTGTAAAAATATAGCTTTATTCCTACAATATATTAACTTTATTCTTGCAATAATATAACTGTATTCTTATATTTTGACTTCATTTGTGTAATAATATAACTTTATTCATACAATATTTTAACTTTATTCTTGCAATAATATAACTTTATCCCAATAATATTGTGACTTTATTCGTGCAATAATGTAACTTTATTCTTATAATATTTCGACTTTATTCCTGCAATAATATAACTTTATTCTTATAATATTTTGACTTTATTCCTGCAATAATGTAACTTTATTCCTATAATATTTTGACTTTATTCTTGCAATAATATAACTTTATTCCTATAATATTTTGACTTTATTCCTGTAATATTATAACTTTATTCCTACAATACTTTGACTTTATATCATTATTCTTGCAATAATATAACTTTATTTCTATAATATTTTGACTTCATTTGTGTAATAATATAACTTTATTCATACAGTATTTTAACTTTATTCTTGTAATAATATAACTTCCATCCATCCATCCATTAATTCCGACAATATTTTGACTTTATTCTTGCAATAATATAACTTTATTCCTACAATATTTTGACTTTATTCTTGCAATAATATAATTTTATTCCTACAATATTTTGACTTTATTTGTGTAGTAATATAACTTTATTCCTACTAAATTTTAACGTTATTCTTGCAATAATATAACTCTATTCCTATAATATTTTGACTTTATTCATGTAATAATATAACTTTATTCCTACAATATTTTAACGTTATACTTTCAATAATATAACTTTATTCCTACAATATTTTGACTTTATTCCTACAATATTTTGACTTTGTTCTTGCAATAATATAACTTTATTCCTACAATATTTTGAGCTAATACTTGCAATAATATAACTTTATTCTTATAATATTTTGACTTTATTCCGTAATATAACTTTATTCCTGTAATATTATAACTTTATTCCTACAATATTTTAACGTTATACTTTCAATAATATAACTTTATTCCTACAATATTTTGACTTTATTCCTACAATATTTTGACTTTGTTCTTGCAATAATATAACTTTATTCCTACAATATTTTGACCTAATACTTGCAATAATATAACTTTATTCTTATAATATTTTGACTTTATTCCGTAATATAACTTTATTCCTGTAATATTATAACTTTATTCCTACAATATTTTGACTTTATTCTTGCAATAATATAACTTTATTTCTATAATATTTTGACTTTATTCCTGTAATAATATAACTATTCCTACAATATTTTGACTTTATTTTTGTAATATTATAACTTTATTCCAATAATATTTTGACTTTATTCTTGTAAAAATATAGCTTTATTCCTACAATATATTAACTGTATTCTTGCTATAATATAACTTTATTCTTATATTTTGACTTCATTTGTGTAATAATATAACTTTATTCATACAATATTTTAACTTTATTCTTGCAATAATATAACTTTATTCCAATAATATTGTGACTTTATTCGTGCAATAATATAACTTTATTCCTATAATATTTTGACTCTCTTCTTGCAATAATATAACTTTATTCCTACAATATTTTGACTTTATTCGTGTAATAATAAAACTTTATTCCTACAATATTTTAACTTTATTCTTGCAATAATATAACTTTATTCCTATAATATTTTGACTTTATTCCTGCAATAACATAACTTTATTCCTATAATATTTTGACTTTATTCCTGCAATAATATAACTTTATTCCTATAATATTTTGACTTTATTCCTGCAATAATGTAACTTTATTCCTACAATATTTTGACTTTATTCTTGCAATAATATAATTTTATTCCTACAATATTTTGACTTTATTCATGTAATAATATAACTTTATTCCTACAATATTTTAACGTTATACTTTCAATAATTTAAATTTATTCCTACAATATTTTGACCTAATACTTGCAATAATATAACTTTATTCTTATAATATTTTGACTTTATTCCTGTAATATTATAACTTTATTCCTACAATATTTTGACTTTATTCTTGCAATAATATAACTTTATTTCTATAATATTTTGACTTTATTCCTGTAATAATATAACTTTATTCCTACAATATTTTGACTTTATTTTTGTAATATTATAACTTTATTCCAATAATATTTTGACTTTATTCTTGTAAAAATATAGCTTTATTCCTACAATATATTAACTTTATTCTTGCAATAATATAACTGTATTCTTATATTTTGACTTTATTTGTGTAATAATATAACTTTATTCATACAATATTTTAACTTTATTCTTGCAATAATATAACTTTATCCCAATAATATTGTGACTTTATTCGTGCAATAATGTAACTTTATTCTTATAATATTTCGACTTTATTCCTGCAATAATGTAACTTTATTCTTATAATATTTTGACTTTATTCCTGCAATAATGTAACTTTATTCCTATAATATTTTGACTTTATTCTTGCAATAATATAACTTTATTCCTATAATATTTTGACTTTATTCCTGTAATATTATAACTTTATTCCTACAATACTTTGACTTTATATCATTATTCTTGCAATAATATAACTTTATTTCTATAATATTTTGACTTCATTTGTGTAATAATATAACTTTATTCATACAATATTTTAACTTTATTCTTGCAATAATATAACTTCCATCCATCCATCCATTAATTCCGACAATATTTTGACTTTATTCTTGCAATAATATAACTTTATTCCTACAATATTTTGACTTTATTCTTGCAATAATATAATTTTATTCCTACAATATTTTGACTTTATTTGTGTAGTAATATAACTTTATTCCTACAAAATTTTAACGTTATTCTTGCAATAATATAACTCTATTCCTATAATATTTTGACTTTATTCATGTAATAATATAACTTTATTCCTACAATATTTTAACGTTATATTTTCAATAATATAACTTTATTCCTACAATATTTTGACTTTATTCCTACAATATTTTGACTTTGTTCTTGCAATAATATAACTTTATTCCTACAATATTTTGACCTAATACTTGCAATAATATAACTTTATTCTCATAATATTTTGACTTTATTCCGTAATATAACTTTATTCCTGTAATATTATAACTTTATTCCTACAATATTTTGACTTTATTTTTGTAATATTATAACTTTATTTCAATAATATTTTGACTTTATTCTTGTAAAAATATAGCTTTATTCCTACAATATATTAACTTTATTCTTGCAATAATATAACTTTATTCTTATATTTTGACTTCATTTGTGTAATAATATAACTTTATTCATACAATATTTTAACTTTATTCTTGCAATAATATAACTTTATTCCAATAATATTGTGACTTTATTTGTGCAATAATATAACTTTATTCCTATAATATTTTGACTCTCTTCTTGCAATAATATAACTTTATTCCTACAATATTTTGACTTTATTCGTGTAATAATAAAACTTTATTCCTACAATATTTTAACTTTATTCTTGCAATAATATAACTTTATTCCTATAATATTTTGACTTTATTCCTGCAATAACATAACTTTATTCCTATAATATTTTGACTTTATTCCTGCAATAATATAACTTTATTCCTATAATATTTTGACTTTATTCCTGCAATAATGTAACTTTATTCCTATAATATTTTTACTTTATTCCTGTAATATTATAACTTTATTCCTACAATATTTTGACTTTATTCTTGCAATATTATAACTGTATTCCTATAATATTTTAACTTTATTCCTGCAATAATATTACTTTATTACTATAATATTTTGACTTTATTCTTGCAATAATATAACTGTATTCCTTTAATATTTTAACTTTATTCCTGCAATAATAAAACTTTATTCCTATATTTTGACTTTATTCCTGTAATAATATAACTTTATTCCTATAATATTTTGACTTTATTCTTGCAATAATATAACTGTATTCCTATAATATTTTAACTGTATTACTGCAATAATATAACTTTATTCCTATAATATTTTGACTTTATTCTTGCAATAATATAACTATATTCCTATAATATTTTAACTGTATTCCTGCAATAATATAACTTAATTCCTATAATATTTTAACTTTATTCTTGCAATAATATAACTGTATTCCTATAATATTTTGACTTTATTCCTGCAATAATATCACTTTATTCCTACAATATTTTGACTTTATTTGTGTAGTAATATAACTTTATTCCTACAAAATTTTAACTTTATTCCTGCAATAATATAACTTTATTCCTATAATATTTTGACTTTATTCCTGCAATAATATAACTTTATTCCTATAATATTTTGACTTTATTCCTGCAATAATGTAACTTTATTCCTATAATATTTTTACTTTATCCCTGTAATATTATAACTTTATTCCTACAATATTTTGACTTTATTCTCGCAATAATATAACTGTGATCCTATATTATTATAACTTTATTCCTGCAATAATATAACTTTATTGCAATAAAGTTATATATTATATATATATAGTTATATATACAAAAAGTAGTGGACTTGAAGTGGGTGTGGCATGGATGATTGTTTGGCGCCCAATAAAAGACTTGATGGAGGATTCTTCAGTCAGCAGATGTTAAAGCAGCATAAATCTACTGGAGCCTATGTGTCATGAAGAAGAGACACATTTTTGATGCTCGCAAATAAAAATTTAGTCCAACAAATTATTTGTTTTCGACAAGATTAATCCCCCCCCCCCCCCGAAAAAAATAATTTCAACAAGCAGAAATTCCAGTGAAACATAAAAAAGTTGTAATGCAAGAATCAAGTTGTGATTATTTCCTCCAAGAAACATTGTCAATATTCCGATAATAAATCCCTATTTCCGACATGTTTATTAAGACTTGAAAACTTTTACACAAAAAAAATAAATCGTAATTTTTTTTTAAACTGTTAACACAATAGTCTCGAGATCAACTTCAGATCTATCCGTCAATTATAAGTTGTATTGTTGTTTATTATGTTCCTTGTTTGTTCATTTTAGGCCCTTTTAAAAAAAAACTAAAAAAACATAGTTTTTTATATGGCAAACACAAAATATGCAACATTTTCCCCAAAAAATATCTCAAAGTGGAATATTTAATGTGGCCTTGAATAGGTCAATAATTCATAATAACATTTTATTCATTATTATGTTTCAAAGAAAGAAACAGCCTGCATGACAGCTTAGTGTTATTAGAGTCAACATAGCAACACATTTTTTTGTCACCTGTTTACTCTTTTATACTACTTTTTATGTTTTTTATTTATTTTTTATCGTATTTTTAGAATGTGCCGTGGGGCCGTTAAAAAATTACCTGCGGGCCGCACTTTGGACATCCCTGCCTTAACCATAACAAACAATCAAAACATTTGTGTACTAATGAATCATATTCGGTACTATACCGCCTTTTAAAAAGTACCGGTTCTACGAGTTTTTCTACAAGCACTGGATTGAATAATTCCCGCCCCCGTCGTCGTCACGTCGCGTCATTGCTGGTTTTACGAGCAGAGGAGCGTGTTCGGCAGCGCGCACACACAGAGTACTTACAAGCAGACACAGGGAGAATGGACGCATTTTTGGTGTAAAAAGTCAAGATAAAGGTGAAGTTATAACACTGAAACACCCTCAGGAAGAGCTGCTTTAAGACAGGACTAGCTAGCTAGCGGCTAACGTACATCCACAGTGTTTTAGCTACTTCTAAATCACTAATCCTGGTCTCCATGGCGAGAAATAAAGTAAGTTTCTTACAAGTAGCATTATCACTGGAGGACGAGGAATAGCTAAACACGCTTCACTACACACCGTAGCTCACCAGCGTCACAATGTAAACAAACACCATGGGTGGATCTACACCTGACATCCACTGTAATGATACCAAGTACAAGAGTGTATTTAGTCGATTTTGGCATCACAACATCTTCTTTCGTTTAAAAAACTGTTATATTATGTTTATAAAGTGAGTAAATAAGTCCCTGGACACATGAGGACTTTGAATATGACCAATGTATGATCCTGTAACTACTTGGTATCGGATCAATACCTAAATGTGTGGTATCATCCAAAACTAATGTCAAGTATCAAAGAAGAGAAGAATAAGTGATTATTACATTTGAACAGAAGTGTAGATAGAACATGTTAAAACAGAAAATAAGCAGATATTAACAGTAAATGATAGATTAATAATATTTTTTTACAGTTTGTCCCTCATAATGTGTACAAAATAATAGGTGACACAATATGTTACTGCATACGTCAGCAGACTAATTAATTGTTTGTTTACTTACTACTAAAAGACAAGTTGTCTAGTATGTTCACTATTTTATTTAAGGACTAAATTACAATAATCAACATAATGGAAGAACAACTCGACAGTGCGCCTTATAACCCGGTGCACCTAACATTCTCGTGCTTACCGACCTTGAAGCAATTTTATTTGGTACATGGTGAAATGGTAAGTGTGACCAGTAGATGGCAGTCACACATAAGAGCTACGTGTAGACTGCAATATGATGGCAGTCACACATAAGAGATACGTGTAGACTGCAATATGATGGCAGTCACACATAAGAGATACGTGTAGACTGCAATATGATGGCAGTCACACATAAGAGATACGTGTAGACTGCAATATGATGGCAGTCATACATAATACATAGGTGTAGACTGCCATATGATGGCAGTCACACATAAGAGATATGTGTATACTGCAATATGATGGCAGTCACACATAAGAGATACGTGTAGACTGCAATATGACTCAAGTGAACAACCCCAAAACTTTATATGTTCCATTGAAAATACAGAACATTACACACGGAGCTCAAAAATCTGTCAAAATGTTTTAGTACAACTTTGTTAAGCTACGAAGCCGCACCGCTTGATGGATTGTCGGTGCATTACAGCTACCATAGTCAGACGTACTGTGCTTCAACATACGAGTATTATTATGGTGTGTGTCAAAGGACCACAAAATGGCACTTATGATGGCAGTCATATTATCTGGCGTTTTGTTTCGCAATATGTGTGACTGCCATCATATTGCAGTCTACACGTGTCTCTTATGTGTGACTGCCATCATATTGCAGTCTACACGTGTCTCTTATGTGCGACTGCCATCATATTGCAGTCTACACGTATCTCTTATGTGCGACTGCCATCATATTGCAGTCTACACGTATCTCTTATGTGCGACTGCCATCATATTGCAGTCTACACGTATCTCTTATGTGCGACTGCCATCATATTGCAGTCTACACGTATCTCTTATGTGTGACTGCCATCATATTGCAGTCTACACGTATCTCTTATATGTGACTGCCATCATATTGCAGTCTACACGCATCTCTTATGTGTGACTGCCATCATATTGCAGTCTACACGTATCTCTTATGTGTGATTGCCATCATATTGCCGTCTACATGTTTTTCTAATGTGTGACTGCCATCATATTGCAGTCTACACGTATCTCTTATGTGTGATTGCCATCATATTGCAGTCTACACGTATCTCTTATGTGTGACTGCCATCATATTGCAGTCTACACGTATCTCTTATGTGTGATTGCCATCATATTGCAGTCTACACGCATCTCTTATGTGTGACTGCCATCATATTGCAGTCTACACGTATCTCTTATGTGTGATTGCCATCATATTGCAGTCTACACGTATCTCTTATGTGTGATTGCCATCATATTGCAGTCTACACGTATCTCTTATGTGTGACTCCCATCATATTGCAGTCTACACGTATCTCTTATGTGTGACTGCCATCATATTGCAGTCTACACGTATCTCTTATGTGTGACTGCCATCATATGGCAGTCTACACGTATCTCTTATGTGTGATTGCCATCATATTGCAGTCTACACGTATCTCTTATGTGTGATTGCCATCATATTGCAGTCTACACGTATCTCTTATGTGTGACTGCCATCATATTGCAGTCTACACGTATCTCTTATGTGTGATTGCCATCATATTGCCGTCTACATGTTTTTCTAATGTGTGACTGCCATCATATTGCAGTCTACACGTATCTCTTATGTGTGATTGCCATCATATTGCAGTCTACACGTATCTCTTATGTGTGACTGCCATCATATTGCAGTCTACACGTGTCTCTTATGTGTGACTGCCATCATATTGCAGTCTACATGTATCTCTTATATGTGACTGCCATCATATTGCAGTCTACACGTATCTCTTATGTGTGACTGCCATCATATGGCAGTCTACACGTATCTCTTATGTGTGATTGCCATCATATTGCAGTCTACACGTATCTCCTATGTGTGACTGCCATCATAATGCAGTCTACACGTATCTCTTATGTGTGACTGCCATCATATTGCAGTCTACACGTATCTCTTATGTGTGACTGCCATCACATTGCAGTCTACACGTGTCTCTTATGTGCGACTGCCATCATATTGCAGTCTACACTTATCTCTTATGTGTGACTGCCATCTACTGGTCACACTTATCATTACACCATGTAACAAATAAAATAGCTTCGAGGTCGGTAAGCACAACCAGAATTATGCTGTACATTAGGCGCACTGTCGAGTTTTGAGAAAATGAAAGGATTTTAATTGCGCCTTATAGTCCGAAAAATACGGTACTTTTTTTTTTTTTTGGTGACATTATTTTTTCCTCTTAAAATGATGTTATTCACTTAAAATATTTCACCTTCTTGCAGAACTTATTGATTTTATTATCATACAAATTATTTTTGTAGAATTGTTTTGATTTCCCTCATCAAAATATGATTTATTTACTATATATACATTTGAAGTGTCTGTATGTGTGCTTGGACATTTTAGCAGAACACACTCTGATATTAACAAAAGAAACAATGATGTCATACAAAATGATGTCTGTCTGTAAATAAATACCTTTGATCACTTTTTGTGTGTGCAGGATTCTTCCTTCATGGAACTTTGAACCTGACTGAACTAAACATCGAGATTTTTCTGTCATGAAGAAGAATTCTTGGAATTTTTTTAAAGTTTTAAATCTTCATCCTTACTCGGCCAAGATGTTTCCGCAGGGCATGACCTTGTTCTCCATCTGGACCAGGCTGGTTCCGGATGGTTCCGTTCCCTCAACTCTTGTTTACACGGGTCTCACCTGGACTTGACGCTATTTCACGCCAACCGTGACGCTAAGTAGTGGCAGGAAGGTAACAACGCACGCTAAAAGGTTAGCTTGGTTATTTGTCAACAACCTTTACGGGGAAACAAAAAGTGGACTTTCAATGTTTACAATATTTTGAATACTAGGTTGCTAATGTCGTTGCATAAAGACTGGTTGCCTTTCATTTTGGCATTTACTGCTTTTTAAAAGAACGCTACGCTCTTTCAAACTATCTTGTTGTTAGCTTAGCAGCAACTCGAGCGTCAAAATACTCTCAACTTCACTTCGTTCACAGGCGGCCTACGTCCGATGTTTTTTGTGCGCTAAACAGAGGTCGCATTTTTATCCGGATCATGTTCAAAATTAGTGCGTTTCTAACAGCACTCAAGATCTCAACACAGGCCAAAAATGATGTTTTTTACTTCATTTTTGACATAGTTAAGACATTTTTCCTCAGTCATTCAAAATACAAGATAGAAACGCGTTTGACCAAAGACGGACTTCACTGCCTGCTAATGAAAGGTAAGTACCGTATTTTTCGGACTACAAGGCGCACTCAAAATCCTTTCATTTTTCTTAAAAATCGACGATGCACCTTAAACACACAAGAGATACGTGTAGACTGCAATATGATGGCAGTAGCACATAAGAGATATGTGTAGACTGCAATATGATGGCAGTCACACATAAGAGATACGTGTTGACTGCAATATAATGGCAGTCACACATAAGATATACGTGTAGACTGCAATATGATGGCAGTCACACATAAGAGATATGTGTAGACTGCAATATGATGGCAGTCACACATAAGAGATATGTGTAGACTGCAATATGATGGCAGTCACACATAAGAGATATGTGTAGACTGCAATATGATGGCAGTCACACATAAGAGATATGTGTAGACTGCAATATGATGGCAGTCACACATAAGAGATATGTGTAGACTGCAATATGATGGCAGTCACACATAAGAGATATGTGTAGACTGCAATATGATGGCAGTCACACATAAGAGATATGTGTAGACTGCAATATGATGGCAGTCACACATAAGAGATACGTGTAGACTGCAATATGATGTCAGTCACACATAGGAGATACGTGTATACTGCAATATGATGGCAGTCACACATAAGATATACGTGTAGACTGCAATATGATGGCAGTCACACATAAGAGATATGTGTAGACTGCAATATGATGGCAGTCACACATAAGAGATACGTGTAGACTGCAATATGATGGCAGTCACACATAAGACATACGTGTAGACTGCAATATGATGGGAGTCACACATAAGAGATACGTGTAGACTGCAATATGATGGGAGTCACACATAAGAGATACGTGTAGACTGCAATATGATGGCAGTCACACATAAGAGATACGTGTAGACTGCAATATGATGGCAATCACACATAAGAGATACGTGTAGACTGCAATATGATGGCAATCACACATAAGAGATACGTGTAGACTGCAATATGATGGCAGTCACACATAAGAGATACGTGTAGACTGCACTATGATGGCAGTCACACATAATAGATACGTGTAGACTGCAATATGATGGGAGTCACACATAAGAGATACGTGTAGACTGCAATATGATGGCAGTCACACATAAGAGATACGTGTAGACTGCAATATGATGGCAATCACACATAAGAGATACGTGTAGACTGCAATATGATGGCAATCACACATAAGAGATACGTGTAGACTGCAATATGATGGCAGTCACACATAAGAGATACGTGTAGACTGCAATATAATGGCAGTCACACATAAGAGATACGCGTAGACTGCAATATGATGGCAGTCACACATAAGAGATATGTGTAGACTGCTATATGATGGCAGTCACACATAAGAGATACGTGTAGACTGCTATATGATGGCAGTCACACATAAGAGATACATGTAGACTGCAATATGATGGCAGTCACACATAAGAGATACGTGTAGACTGCACTATGATGGCAGTCACACATAAGAGATACGTGTTGACTGCAATATGATGGCAGTCACACGTAAGAGATACGTGTAGACTGCTATATGATGTCAGTCACACATAAGAGATACGTGTAGACTGCAATATGATGGCAGTCACACACAAGATATAAGTGTAGACTGCAATATGATGGCAGTCACACATAAGAGATACGTGTAGACTGCAATATGATGGCAGTCACACATAAGAGATATGTGTAGACTGCAATATTATGATGGCAGTCACACATAAGAGATATGTGTAGACTGCAATATTATGATGGCAGTCACACATAAGAGATATGTGTAGACTGCAATATTATGATGGCAGTCACACATAAGAGATATGTGTAGACTGCAATATGATGGCAGTCACACATAAGAGATACGTGTAGACTGCAATATGATGTCAGTCACACATAGGAGATACGTGTATACTGCAATATGATGGCAGTCACACATAAGATATACGTGTAGACTGCAATATGATGGCAGTCACACATAAGAGATATGTGTAGACTGCAATATGATGGCAGTCACACATAAGAGATACGTGTAGACTGCAATATGATGGCAGTCACACATAAGACATACGTGTAGACTGCAATATGATGGGAGTCACACATAAGAGATACGTGTAGACTGCAATATGATGGGAGTCACACATAAGAGATACGTGTAGACTGCAATATGATGGCAGTCACACATAAGAGATACGTGTAGACTGCAATATGATGGCAATCACACATAAGAGATACGTGTAGACTGCAATATGATGGGAGTCACACATAAGAGATACGTGTAGACTGCAATATGATGGCAGTCACACATAAGAGATACGTGTAGACTGCAATATGATGGCAATCACACATAAGAGATACGTGTAGACTGCAATATGATGGCAATCACACATAAGAGATACGTGTAGACTGCAATATGATGGCAGTCACACATAAGAGATACGTGTAGACTGCAATATAATGGCAGTCACACATAAGAGATACGCGTAGACTGCAATATGATGGCAGTCACACATAAGAGATATGTGTAGACTGCTATATGATGGCAGTCACACATAAGAGATACGTGTAGACTGCTATATGATGGCAGTCACACATACGAGATACATGTAGACTGCAATATGATGGCAGTCACACATAAGAGATACGTGTAGACTGCACTATGATGGCAGTCACACATAAGAGATACGTGTTGACTGCAATATGATGGCAGTCACACGTAAGAGATACGTGTAGACTGCTATATGATGTCAGTCACACATAAGAGATACGTGTAGACTGCAATATGATGGCAGTCACACACAAGATATAAGTGTAGACTGCAATATGATGGCAGTCACACATAAGAGATACGTGTAGACTGCAATATGATGGCAGTCACACACAAGAAATACGTGTAGACTGCAATATGATGGCAGTCACACATAAGAGATATGTGTAGACTGCAATATTATGATGGCAGTCACACATAAGAGATATGTGTTGACTGCAATATAATGGCAGTCACACAAGAGATACGTGTAGACTGCAATATGATGGCAGTCACACATAAGAGATATGTGTAGACTGCAATATGATGGCAGTCACACATAAGAGATATGTGTAGACTGCAATATGATGGCAGTCACACATAAGAGATATGTGTAGACTGCAATATGATGGCAGTCACACATAAGAGATATGTGTAGACTGCAATATGATGGCAGTCACACATAAAAGATACGTGTAGACTGCAAGATGGAAGTGACTTGAAGATGATGTGTAAAACATCATCCATGCAACATTTTGAGCAAAGAACCAGCATTACATGTTATGTCGACCACAAGGAAGTCTTTTACATTTAGAAAATAATCATAATAATATGACCCCTTTAATGCGCCTTATTTTGGAAAAATAGACCAGTGCGCCCTATGGTCCGGAAAATACGGTAAGTAAAACTAAAAAGTGGGTATTTAAAGAAACCCTTTTTAATGTTAATAATCAACACTCAAAGAGTTCCCAGAATCCTTCATGATTTCGTGTTCGGAGAACAATCACAGGAAATCAATCATGTTCCCCACAAGTCAATCAAAAGTATGTTTCTTCAAATAAAAAAAAGTGTCTGTGATTTAATAATTTAATGTAACTTACAAATACGACCAGACGTACAAAGTGGACGATTAATGTTCTCCAGCCGAGTTCTATTTTTTACCGTAGATCTCAGGGGGTTTTTTAGCTCCTGCTCTGGATTTTTGTATGAATGGGTCATATCAGTACAGTATGGATACAGTTAGGTACTGGAACAATGGGTCATATCAGTACAGTATGGATACAGTTAGGTACTGGAACAATGGGTCATATCAGTACAGTATGGATACAGTTAGGTACTGGAACAATGGGTCATATCAGTACAGTATGGATACAGTTAGGTACTGGAACAATGGGTCATATCAGTACAGTATGGATACAGTTAGGTACTGGAACAATGGGTCATATCAGTACAGTATGGATACAGTTAGGTACTGGAACAATGGGTCATATCAGTACAGTATGGATACAGTTAGGTACTGGAACAAGCGAATGTATTGGAGTTAGCTTTTCCCTTACGTTGTCATATCCCGTATGCTGGAAGGTAGCGCTAACACGTCTTTGCTAACGATAGTTCCTGCTGTTGAGGTCCAAACCAACGACAATCAATCCCCGGTACAACAAAACATGGCAGTGTGGTTATGACGATGCATACCGTGACAAAAAAAAACAATTTGAAAAAGTAAAAGGACCACCTCTGGTTTACACACCTTGCTAGTTTTATTTTTCATTTTTCATTTTTTTACTTATCTCCTTCATTGATGTGCATTTTTGATCAAGAGACAATTAAACTTTAGCAACTAAATATTTACACGCCTATGCTTGAGGTGAAGAAAGTCTTATATTTCCTGCCCCATTCAACATAATAAGTAGTCTTACTTCGTGGATAGCCCAGGGGCCGTATTTATTATCACTTAAGTCCTGAGAATTTGCGAAATTTAGTCCTACTCTCAAACTTAAGAATAAAAGCTGTTTATCAACTTTCTTAAGTCTAAGAATCACTCCTACTCTCCACGATATTTAAGAGACCTTCAGAGGTGTCCTAAGTCAGGGGTGTCCAAACTTTTTCCACTGAGGGCCGCACACGGAAAAATTCAAGCATGTGGGGGGCCATTTTGATATTTTTCATTTTCAAACCATAACAAAATATATGCATTTTTTTATTTATTTTACCTTTAGGGGTCCCGGGGACCATAAAGGTAAGGGATGTCCGATAATATCGGCCTGCCGATATTATCGGCCGATAAATGCGTTAAAATGTAATATCGGAAATTATCGGTATCGTTTTTTTATTATCTGTATAGGATTTTTTTTTTTTTTTTTTTTTTTTTTATTAAATCAACATAAAAAACACAAGATACACTTACAATTAGTGCACCAACCCAAAAAACCTCCCTCCCCCCATTTCTTTCTGTTATCAATATTCTGGTTCCTACATTATACATCAATATATATCAATACAGTCTGCAAGGGATACAGTCCGTAAGCACACATGATTGTGCGTGCTGCTGCTCCACTAATAGTACTAACCTTTAACAGTTAATTTTACTCATTTTCATTAATTACTAGTTTCTATGTAACTGTTTTTATATTGTTTTACTTTCTTTTTTATTCAAGAAAATGTTTTTAATTTAGTTATCTTATTTTATTATTTTTTTAAAAAAGTACCTTATCTTCACCATACTTGGTTGTCCAAATTGGGCATAATAATGTGTTAATTCCACGACTGCATATATCGGTTGATATCGGTATCGGTAATTAAAGAGTTGGACAATATCGGAATACCGGATATCGGCAAAAAGCCATTATCGGACATCCCTAGTCTCAGTCATTAAAATGTTAAAAATAAATCAGATTATTATTATTTTTTTAATTATTTAATGCTTACAGTAAATCTCTATATCAACTTCAAGTTGATATAAAGTAATACAAATTTAAAAAAAATGTTTTATGGCTTTTCTGTCAAAAACAACTTAGCTTTTTTTTATAGTAAAACTGAAATATGCAGTATTTAGTAATTAGAGCCCCAAAAGATCAATAATGCAGGACACCATTGATTTTAATTCTTTAATATTTTTGAGTAATCACAGTGAAAAGATATATAAAAAATCACTAAATATATTTGGGATCCAAAAGGTGCCCCGCTCATAAAGTGATACATTTTTATTAGGTTTTTCTTTTACTTCCAACACTTAAGTTACGAGATCAACTTCAGATATATCTGTCCATTTTATGCTGGAACTATTATTTTGTTTGTTTTATGCGCTTTTGTCAAAGAAAACTTTGATGTTTTTATATGGCTACCACACAATATATGCAATATTTACCACATAAAACATTTTTAAAGTGAAATATTTGAAGTAATTGGAGCCCAGGGGTCGTATTCATCAAGCGTCTTAAGAGTGCCATTTTACACTTAAGTCCTGAGAATTTGCTAAATTTAGTCCTACTCTCAAACTTAAGAATATTTATCAATTTTCTTAAGTCTAAGAATCACTCCTACTCTCCACGATATTTAAGAGACCTTCAGAGGTGTCCTAAGTCCGTGGTCCCCAACCTTTTTGTACTTGTGGACCGGTCAACACTTGAAAATTTGTCCCATGGACCGATGGGGGGGGGTGGGGGGTCGGGGGGGGGGGGGGGGGGGGGGGGGGTAGTAAAAAAAAAAAGTTTGTTTTTTTTCCTCATAAAGAAATACAATCATGTGTGCTTACGGACTGTATCCTGCAGATTTATATTGATTTATATTGATATATAATGTATATATTGTGTTTTTTATGTTGATTTAATTTAATTTTTATTTTTTTTTTTTAAATTTTTTGTGCGGCCATGGCCCGGTACCAATCGGTCCACAGACCCGGTGGTTGGGGACCACTGTCCTAAGTGGTTAGGAGTTGCCAGCGGGGGGTGGCACTGAGGCGAACGTTCAGGGAGCGGAAGGATGTCCTGGCTTTGTTTGATGACGAGCAGCTGATCAAACGGTATCGTTTAGACCAGAGGTGTCCAAAGTGCGGCCCGGGGGCCATTTGCGGCCCGCAGCTAATCGTTTACCGGCACCCCACACATTCTGCAAAAATTGCAAAATTGATAGTATTGCAAAAATTAAAAAAAACTTGTTTTTTTTTTTTTTTTTCCTGTCCAGCTTCTCAGGCACATCATACTGTATAGTAGAATGAGTTGAAAACTAACGAGAAAAAGTTGCCATGTTGACATGTTTTTTTTTTCTTTTGTCTAAGTTTATTTTTATTTTTTTGCCATTGCTCGAGAAAAGAAAAAAAGAAAAAAAAAAAAAAGACAAAAAATCTATGTTACAATGAATTATTACTTAAAAAATTTCACTTAAAAATGTTTTATGTGGAAAAAAATATTGTGGTTGCCATATAAAAACATCAACATTTTATTTGACAAAAGAGCATAAAACAAACAAAATA
The DNA here is from genome assembly GCF_033978785.1 of Entelurus aequoreus. NCBI lineage: Eukaryota > Metazoa > Chordata > Actinopteri > Syngnathiformes > Syngnathidae > Entelurus > Entelurus aequoreus. The sequence goes on from NC_084758.1 coordinate 12,321,220, forward strand.
ATAGTTCACACGTAAAATCGACAGATATATCTGAAGTTGATCTTGTAATTTAAGTGTGAAAAGTAAAAAAAAAACTCATAAAAATGTATCACTTTATGAGTGGGAGACCTTTTGGATCCCAAATATATTTAGTGGGATTTTATTTAACTTTTCACTGTGATTACTCAAAAACATGAAAGAATTCAAATCAATGGTGTCCTGCATTATTGATCTTTTAGGGCTCTAATTACTAAATACTGCATATTTCAGTTTTACTATAAAAAACAAAGTTGTCTTTGACAGAAAAGGCATAAAACCTGTTTTTTTTTTAACTTTATATCAACCTGAAGTTGATATAGAGATATACTGTAAAAAAATAATAACAATAATTTGACTTATTTTTAACATTTTAATGACTGAGACCCTTGACCCTTGATTGGTCCCCGGGAGCCCTAAAGGTTAAAAAAAAAAAAAAATCTATATATTTTGTTATGGTTTGAAAATGAAAAATATCAAAATGGCCCCCGTATGCTTACATTTTTCCGTGTGTAGAAAAAGTTTGGACACAGAGCGGGTATTATTTTTGTCACAGATTTTAATAAGGGGCGTCATCTCATCAGCAACATCACGCAGCAGAGCTTTCACAGCAGAACTACAGTTCATATCTAAGTAATGAATTGGAAAGAAAAGGAAACATTTATTTTTGATTCATTGCCAATATTGTTTGTTTGTTTTGTATCATTTTGTAGTTTATTGTCAAAATATACACTCCCATTGTCCACTTAAATATTTCTAAGATATTTCTTTATTCTTAGACAAGGCATTCCCTTCCGTGATTGGTCATTTCTATTGACACAGAAATGACGTCACCTAAAATTCCGTTTACGGCACATAGTAATGTCGTAATTCAGCTCTGAGTGTGATACTTAAGATTCAGTCCTACACTTCGCTGAAAGTGTGAGTAAGACGCTTGATAACTAACTTTTAAGTGCAGCTTTCAGCCAAGAATTTCTTTACTCATAAGTCAACTCTTAGCAGACTTCTTAGGAGTAATTCTAAGAAGCTTGATAAATACGGCCCCAGATTCACAAGCATACAAACCAAACAAATACATCCAAATATCATGAAAACAAACAAAATACACACAAAGAAACCAACGAGTGCAAAACTTCATGAAGTCCGAACCGAACGGGATGACACAAAACAAATACAAAACCAGACAAAAAATAAGTAAAATAATAAATATAAAGCAAAATGTACATATGATCTTATTGTTCTGTCTTTATATATATGTTTTTTCAATTGGAATATATTTCTACAATTTGTTATCTCATTGTAAACTCATTTAACAAGCGAGTGTCTGAAAAGAGCACAGATTTACTTCAAATTCTAGTTGCTTGAACAAAAATCTTCTTAAGGGGAACCAAGTATATTAGTGGCATTTTTTATTTTTAGTTGAAGAATGTTTTTTAATCAGCTGAGAGGTTAGCTTTTTTTTTCCCCAACAAATTTGTCAAACAAATTCAAATGTTACTATGTATGTATGTTACTATGTGTATGTGTATATATATACACACTATATATATATATATATATATATATATATATATATATATATATATATATATATATATATACACTTGTGGTCAAAAGTTTACATACACTTGTAATGAACATAATGTCATGGCTGTCTTGATTTTCCAATCATTTCTACAATTCTTATTTTTTTGTGATTGGAGCACATACTTGTTGGACACAAAAAACATTCATGAAGTCCATAATAAAATAAGAAGCCTCATTTGGACATTCACTTGTGGACTGAAATTAGATCTCTCACGAGAAGAAGCAATAAAGCCAGGCTTCGAAATGTAAAAGTGATAGCTCTATCCTGGAGGAGAGACTCCATGTTTATCTTAAACGTCAACCTACAAGTTATGGTATACATCTGTTGTCAAAGGTTTACATACACTTGTAAAGAACATCATGTCATGGCTGTCTTGAGTTTCCAATCATTTCTACAACTCTTATTTTTGTGTGATAGAGTGATTGGAGCACATACTTGTTGGTCACAAAAAACATTCATGAAGTTTGCGTCTTTTATGGATTTATTATGAAAATGTGAGCAAATGTGCTGGGTCAAAAGTATACATACAGCAGGGGTGTACAAACTTTTTCCACTGAGGGCCGCACACTGAAAAATCAAAGCACGCGGGGGCCATTTTGATATAATTTCATTTTCAAAACCTATACAATATACACTTTGTTGTTTTTTTTTACCTTCGGGCCTCCCTCAAGTTAGGTCCTAGGGACCCAGAAGGGTTTCAGTCTTAAAAAAGGTTAAAAATAAGTCATATATATTTATTTTTTATTATACGCTTGAATCTCTAATTCAACTTCATATTTGAAGTTCGATGAACTTCAAATATATATATATATATATATATATATATATATATATATATATGTATATATATATATATTTTTTTTTTTACATTTTATGAGCTTTTTGTCAAAATCCTATTTTTTGGGGCAAAAATATAAAATACACAGTATTTTTCCCAAAAATGTTTTCAAAGTGGAATATTTGATGTGAAGTAATTGGATTCCTAAATAGGTCAATAATTAATACCAAAATAGATTTTTTAATTCCAATAAAATTCTTGGGGATCCAAAAGTGCCCCACTCAAAAAGGTCATGCTTTTTTTTTTTTTTGCTTTTTTCTTTTTTTTTTTTTTACAATCAACACTTAAAGTGTGTCCCATCTATATCCGCTTCAGATAAAATACAATGTAATTAGTTTAGTATATTCATAATAACAATCAATATGATAATTAGTATTAGTATATAATTAAAATGTATTGTTTTCAAATAATTTTCATATTTTTTTATTTTGTTGTATTTGTCCTTTTTGTCCCTAAATTATATATATAATAATTCATAGCAACATTGATTTTGACTCATTATTATATTTTGATAAATTATTTAAAAAAAAATGTTATTAGATTCAACAATGCAACTTTTTCTGATTGCATTTCACCTATTTGCTCTTTTATTTAAAATATGTTTTAGTATTTTTTTTTTGTCCTGTTCAGCAAAAAAATAATAATAATTAAAAAAAATTAATAAAATATGTTTTAGTATTTTTAGAATGATGTGCTGTGGGCCGGTAAAACATTAGCTTCGGGCCAAAAGTAGTGAAGTTGGAGCCACGCTGTTGTAACACGTGGCTTGGCATTGTCTTGCTGAAATAAGCAGGGGCGTCCACACTTTGGACACCCCTGACATACAGCAATGTTAATATTTGCTTACATGTCCGTTGGCAAGTTTCACTGCAATAAGGCGCTTGATTTTTTGACCACTCCTCTTGACAAAATTGGTGCAGTTCAGCTAAATGTGTTGCTTTTCTGACATGGACTTGTTTCTTCAGCATTGTCCACACCTTTAAGTCAGGACTTTTCTCCTCCAAACATATTGCTGGGTATTGTGGCCAAACAGCTCCATTTTTGTTTCATCTGACAACACATGGACCAAGATAAGACCTTCTGGAGGAAAATAAAGAAGAAAAAAAACATATATAAATCGCAAACTATGAAAAAAACTGCGACTTATAGTCCAAAAAATACGGTAAAAATAAAAGTTGTAGAAATGATTGGAAAACTCAAGACAGCCATGACATGATGTTCTTTACAAGTGTATGCAAACTTTTGACTACCACTGTATGTATATATGTACATCCCACATTGTCCTAACACATTAATTATCACCACAAACTAAAGTAACTATTGAGCATTAAAAATGACATAAAAAGGCGTTAGCGTACACGTTAGGGAGTTTAAAAAATAAGCGCTCGTCGACAAAACAGTTTTTTTTTGTCAAGAAGAATCTGGATGACAACGTTTGATTTGTTGAACGTGCTTACATGTAAATGGTGAATAAAGATGTGCATTCCAGCTTGTAATTAATGATTCGATCATCATTCTCCCACTGTTGCTAAGCAGTGACTCTTTATGTAAAGAAACCCCAAAAAAGTGCAAACTTATGTGCAGACTTTCAATAAAAATATATTTTTTACTATTATAATACAAAAAATAATAAAACACATAGTCATACTTGCCAACCTTGAGACCGGGAGGTGGGGGGCGTGGTCGGGGGTGGGGGTGGGGCGTGGTTAAGAGGGGAATATATTTAAGGTAGAATTCACCAACTCAAGTATTGTAGCGCCCCCCGCGACCCCGAAGGGAATAAGCGGTAGAAAATGGATGGATGGATGGAAGTATTTCATATATATATATATATATATATATATATGTATATATATATATATATATGTATGTATATATATATATATATATATATATATATATATATATATATATATATATATATATGTATATATATATATGTATATATATGTATATGTATATATATATATATATATATATATATATATATATATGTATATATATATATATATATATATATATGTATATATATATATATATGTATATATATATATATATATATATATGTATATATATATATATATATATATGTATATATATATATATGTATATATATGTATGTATATATATGTATATATATATATATATGTATATATATGTATATATATATATGTATATATATGTATATATATATATGTATATATATGTATATATATATATATGTATATATATGTATATATATGTATATATATATATATATATATATATATATACATATATATATATATATATATACATATATGTATGAAATACTTGACTTTCAGTGAATTCTAGCTATATATATATATATATATATATATATATATATATATATATATATATATATATATATATATATATTTATTTATTTTATTATACATATAAATAAAAGAAATACTTGAATTTCAGTGTTGTCTTAAACAGTATTGTCCTGTTTAAGAGTGTCACAACATTGCTGTTTACGGCAGACGAACTGCTTTACGGTAGACTAAACGTGACGTGTGTTGTTGTGTGTTGTTACCGCGCTGGGAGGACGTTAATGAAACTGCCTAACTATAAACCCACATAAGAAACCAAGAACTCGCCCTCGATCATTCTACAGTTATGACGTCATTGGGCAGGCAAGCTGTTTATATTGTGGGAAAGCGGACGCGAGAACAGGCTGTCCCCACTCAGGTCCGCATTGAGCTGGAGGGGGCGTGGCTTCCAGCTCCGGCTGAATACCGGGGAGTTTATCGGGAGAGGCGCTGAATACCGGGAGTCTCCCGCTAAAAACGGGGGGGTTGGCAAGTATGCAAATAGTCAGTTATGACCAACACAAGTTGTTTTTTTTCTGGTAGTTTCCCCAAGCCAAGTATTTGAGATTTTTTTGCCATAAAGGGTCAAGCAAAAGCAAGCCAGGAACACGATGTGCTATGACACAAATATATATCCCAATGTACAACACCCAAAAGCAGTGAAGTTGGAGCCACGCTGTTGTAACACGTGGCTTGGCATTGTCTCGCTGAAATAAGCAGGGGCGTCCATGGTAACGTTGCTTGGATGGCAACATATGTTGCTCCAAAAGCTGTATGTACCTTTCAGCATTAATGGTGCCTTCACAGATGTGTAAGTTACCCATGTCTTGGCAACTAATACACCCCCATACCATCACACATGCTGCCTTTTCAACGCTGCGCCTAGAACAGTCCGGATGGTTCTCTTCCTCTTTGGTCCAATTTGAAATGTGGACTCGTCAGACCACAGAACACTTTTCCACTTTGCATCGGTGGGTGTTGTTGATAAATGGCTTTGGCTTTGCATAGTAGAGTTTTAACTTGCACTTACAGATGTAGCGACCGACTGTAGTTACTGACAGTGGTTTTCTGAAATGTTCCTGAGCCCATGTGGTGATATCCTTTACACAATTGATGTCGCTTTTTCATGCAGTACCGCCTGAGGGATCCAATATCGTGGCTAACGTGCAGTGATTTCTCCAGATTCTCTAAACCTTTTGATGATATTACGGAGCGTAGATGGTGAAACTCACTGTACAAACATACATATCCACATACATGTACATATACATTCACTGTACAAACATACATATCCACATACATGTACATTCACTGTACAAACATACATATACACATACATGTACATATACATTCACTGTACAAACATACTGTGAATGTTTGTACATTCACAGTATAAACATACATATACACATGCTGTACATACATCTAGACTTGCCCTAGGGTAAACTGGGTATAACACATGGCACACTGACAAAGCTTAACCTAGAGTTACTATAACAATCTACAAGGTTAATATAGCTGGCTTCTCTTTCTTCCCCTCCATTTATCTGTTTTCTTTTGTATCTTTAGTTATCATGACGTATATGTATTGTTGCATTTGAACAATTGTATTGTTGATAATAAAGGTAATTATTGTTATTATTCATGATCAATAGTGATATTTCTATTGGTTTTTGTATCGATCCATTTGTAGTGTAATAATGTTCATTGTCATTTCTGTGTTATTTACTTCACTAACTGCTTCTCTGATATCACTTTTACTTTCATATTTGTAAATATCCTATTTAGTGATTTTGTTGTTATTATTGTTGTTGTCTTATCCCCCTCTTGTCTCTGCGATGTCCTCCTTTTTTTCTCTTTCTATCCCCGGTGAAAGTGAGGAGAAGAGAGAGGTGGCGCCTCCAAGCTGACAGGACACCTGAGTCTGTGTTTACCATAGGGCTGTGACCCATTGTTGGGCCGCCAAAAACAGCATTTCTTAGCTGTGTAATACACTTTTCCTCCACATGGGGCAGTGATGACAACCTCAAACAGAGGAAGTATGGAGCAAAACCTTGACCTTGATGCTTTGTGAAAGACCTTATAGTTTTGTTTCCAGGAGGACATCTTGGATTATTTGTCTTCCCTCATCTTGGATTATTTGTCTTTCCTCATCTTGGATTATTTGTCCTCCCTCATCTTGGATTATTTGTCTTCCCTCATCTTGGATTATATGTTTTCCCTCATCTTGGATTATTTGTCTTCCCTCATCTTGGATTATTTGTCTTCCCTCATCTTGGATTATTTGTTTTCCCTCATCTTGGATTATTTGTCTTCCCTCATCTTGGATTATTTGTCTTCCCTCATCTTGGATTATTTGTTTTCCCTCATCTTGGATTATTTGTCTTCCCTCATCTTGGATTATTTGTCTTCCCTCATCTTGGATTATTTGTCTTCCCTCATCTTGGATTATTTGTCTTCCCTCATCTTGGATTATTTGTCCTCCCTCATCTTGGATTATTTGTCTTCCCTCATCTTGGATTATTTGTCTTCCCTCATCTTGGATTATTTGTTTTCCCTCATCTTGGATTCTTTGTCTTCCCTCATCTTGGTCATGAGGATGCTCAGAAGAAAAGTATTTTTATTTATTCTCTTTTCATAAATATGTCTCCTACTTTATGTTGAATTATTGTCAGGGGGAAACAATAATTAGGGGTTGGTGGTCCCATCTAGAATTACACTTAGATTGTTACATCTAGTCTTAGATTTAGATTGTTACATCTAGTCTTAGACTTAGATTATCTAGTCCTGGACTTAGATTGTTACATCTAGTCTTGGACTTAGATTGTCACATCTAGTATTAGATTTAGATTGTTACATCAAGTCTTGGATTTAGATTGTTATATCGAGTCTTAGACTTAGATTGTTACATCTAGTCTTAGATTTAGATTGTTACATCTGGTCTTATATTTAGTTTGTCACATCTAGTCTTAGATTTAGATTATCACATCTAGTCTTAGACTTAGATTGTCACATCTAGTCTTAGACTTAGATTGTCACATCTAGTCTTAGACTTAGATTGTCACATCTAGTCTTAGACTTAGATTGTCACATCTAGTCTTAGACTTAGATTGTTACATCTAGTCTTAGACTTAGATTGTTACATCTAGTCTTAGATTTAGATTGTTACATCTGGTCTTATATTTAGTTTGTCACATCTAGTCTTAGATTTAGATTGTCACATCTAGTCTTAGATTTAGATTATCTAGTCCTGGACTTAGATTGTTACATCTAGTCTTGGACTTAGATTGTCACATCTAGTATTAGATTTAGATTGTTACATCAAGTCTTGGATTTAGATTGTTATATCGAGTCTTAGACTTAGATTGTTACATCTAGTCTTAGATTTAGATTGTTACATCTGGTCTTATATTTAGTTTGTCACATCTAGTCTTAGATTTAGATTGTCACATCTAGTCTTAGATTGGTCACATTCGGTCTTAGTTAGATTGGTCACATCTAGTCTTAGATTTACATTGTCACATCTAGTCTTAGATTTACATTGTTACATCTAGTCTTAGACTTAGATTGTCACATCTAGTCTTATATTTAGATTGTCACATCTAGTCTTAGATTTAGATTGGTCACATCTAGTCTTAAACTTAGATTGTTACATCTAGTCTTAGACTTAGATTATCTAGTCCTGGATTTAGATTGTTACATCTAGTCTTGGACTTAGATTGTCACATCTAGTATTAGATTTAGATTGTTACATCAAGTCTTGGATTTAGATTGTTATATCGAGTCTTAGACTTAGATTGTTACATCTAGTCTTAGATTTAGATTGTTACATCTGGTCTTATATTTAGTTTGTCACATCTAGTCTTAGATTTAGATTGTCACATCTAGTCTTAGATTGGTCACATTCGGTCTTAGTTAGATTGGTCACATCTAGTCTTAGATTTACATTGTCACATCTAGTCTTAGATTTACATTGTTACATCTAGTCTTAGACTTAGATTGTCACATCTAGTCTTATATTTAGATTGTCACATCTAGTCTTAGATTTAGATTGGTCACATCTAGTCTTAAACTTAGATTGTTACATCTAGTCTTAGACTTAGATTATCTAGTCCTGGATTTAGATTGTTACATCTAGTCTTGGACTTAGATTGTCACATCTAGTATTAGATTTAGATTGTTACATCAAGTCTTGGATTTAGATTGTTATATCGAGTCTTAGACTTAGATTGTTACATCTAGTCTTAGATTTAGATTGTTACATCTGGTCTTATATTTAGTTTGTCACATCTAGTCTTAGATTGGTCACATTTGGTCTTAGTTAGATTGGTCACATCTAGTCTTAGATTTACATTGTTACATCTAGTCTTAGACTCAGATTGTCACATCTAGTCTTAGATTTACATTGTTACATCTAGTCTTAGACTTAGATTGTCACATCTAGTCTTATATTTAGATTGTCACATCTAGTCTTAGATTTAGATTGGTCACATCTAGTCTTAAACTTAGATTGTCACATCTAGTCTTAGATTTAGATTGGTCACATCTAGTCTTAGATTAACATTGTTACATCTAGTCTTAGACTTAGATTGTTACATTTAGTCTTAGACTTAGATTGTTAGATCTAGTATTAGACTTAGATTGGTCACATCTAGTCTTAGACTTAGATTGTCACATCTGGTCTTAGACTTAGATTGTTAGATCTAGTATTAGACTTAGATTGGTCACATCTAGTCTTAGACTTAGATTGTCACATCTGGTCTTAGACTTAGATTGTTACATCTGGTCTTAGACTTAGATTGTCACATCTAGTCTTAGACTTAGATTGTCACATCTAGTCTTATATTTAGATTGTCACATCTAGTCTTATATTTAGATTGTTACATCTAGTCTTAGATTTAGATTGTTACATCTAGTTTTAGACTTAGATTGGTCACATCTAGTCTTAGATTTACATTGTTACATCTAGTCTTAGACTTAGATTGTCACATCTAGTCTTATATTTAGATTGTCACATCTAGTCTTATATTTAGATTGTCACATCTAGTCTTAGATTTAGATTGTCACATCTAGTCTTAGACTTAGATTGTCACATCTAGTCTTAGACTTAGATTGTCACATCTAGTCTTAGACTTAGATTGTCACATTTAGTCTTAGACTTAGATTGTCACATCTAGTCTTAGACTTAGATTGTTACATCTAGTCTTAGACTTAGATTGTTACATCTAGTCTTAGATTTAGATTGTTAGATCTAGTCTTAGACTTAGATTGTCACATCTAGTCTTAGACTTAGATTGTTACATCCAGTCTTAGATTTAGATTGTTAGATCTAGTCTTAGACTTAGATTGTCACATCTAGTCTTAGACTTAGATTGTCACATCTAGTCTTAGACTTAGATTGTCACATTTAGTCTTAGTCTAGTATTAGACTTAGATTGTTTCATCTAGTCTTAGATTGTTACATCTAGTCTTAGACTTAGATTGTCACATCTAGTCTTGGATTTAGATTGTTACATCTAGTCTTAGACTTAGATTGGTCACATCTAGTCTTAGATTTAGATTGGTCACATCTAGTCTTAGATTTACATTGTTACATCTAGTCTTAGACTTAGATTGTTACATTTAGTCTTAGAGTTAGATTGTTAGATCTAGTATTAGACTTAGATTGTCACATCTAGTCTTAGACTTAGATTGTTACATTTAGTCTTAGAGTTAGATTTTTTAGATCTAGTATTAGACTTAGATTGGTCACATCTAGTCTTAGACTTAGATTGTCACATCTAGTCTTACACTTAGATTGTCACATCTAGTCTTAGACTTAGATTGTCACATCTAGTCTTAGACTTAGATTGTCACATCTAGTCTTAGACTTAGATTTTCACATTTAGTCTTAGACTTAGATTGTCACATCTAGTCTTAGACTTAGATTGTTACATCTATTGTTAGACTTAGATTGTTACATCTAGTCTTAGATTTAGATTGTTAGATCTAGTCTTAGACTTAGATTGTCACATCTAGTCTTAGACTTAGATTGTCACATCTAGTCTTAGATTTAGATTGTTACATCTAGTCTTAGACTCAGATTGTCACATCTAGTCTTAGATTTACATTGTTACATCTAGTCTTGGACTTAGATTGGTCACATCTAGTCTTAGATTTACATTGTTACATCTAGTCTTAGACTTAGATTGTTACATTTAGTCTTAGAGTTAGATTGTTAGATCTAGTATTAGACTTAGATTGTCACATCTAGTCTTAGACTTAGATTGTTACATTTAGTCTTAGAGTTAGATTTTTTAGATCTAGTATTAGACTTAGATTGGTCACATCTAGTCTTAGACTTAGATTGTCACATCTAGTCTTAGACTTAGATTGTCACATCTAGTCTTAGACTTAGATTGTCACATCTAGTCTTAGACTTAGATTGTCACATCTAGTCTTAGACTTAGATTTTCACATTTAGTCTTAGACTTAGATTGTCACATCTAGTCTTAGACTTAGATTGTTACATCTATTGTTAGACTTAGATTGTTACATCCAGTCTTAGATTTAGATTGTTAGATCTAGTCTTAGACTTAGATTGTCACATCTAGTCTTAGACTTAGATTGTCACATCTAGTCTTAGATTTAGATTGTTACATCTAGTCTTAGACTCAGATTGTCACATCTAGTCTTAGATTTACATTGTTACATCTAGTCTTGGACTTAGATTGGTCACATCTAGTCTTAGATTTACATTGTTACATCTAGTCTTAGACTTAGATTGTTACATTTAGTCTTAGAGTTAGATTGTTAGATCTAGTATTAGACTTAGATTGTCACATCTAGTCTTAGACTTAGATTGTTACATTTAGTCTTAGAGTTAGATTTTTTAGAGCTAGTATTAGACTTAGATTGGTCACATCTAGTCTTAGACTTAGATTGTCACATCTAGTCTTAGACTTAGATTGTCACATCTAGTCTTAGACTTAGATTGTCACATCTAGTCTTAGACTTAGATTGTCACATTTAGTCTTAGACTTAGATTGTCACATCTAGTCTTAGACTTAGATTGTTACATCTAGTGTTAGACTTAGATTGTTACATCTAGTCTTAGATTTAGATTGTTAGATCTAGTCTTAGACTTAGATTGTCACATCTAGTCTTAGACTTAGATTGTTTCATCTAGTCTTAGATTGTTACATCTAGTCTTAGACTTAGATTGTCACATCTAGTCTTAGATTTAGATTGTTACATCTAGTCTTAGACTTAGATTGTCACATCTAGTCTTAGACTTAGATTGTCACATCTAGTCTTAGACTTAGATTGTCACATCTAGTCTTAGACTTAGATTGTCACATCTAGTCTTAGACTTAGATTGTCACATTTAGTCTTAGACTTAGATTGTCACATCTAGTCTTAGACTTAGATTGTTACATCTAGTGTTAGACTTAGATTGTTACATCTAGTCTTGGATTTAGATTGTTAGATCTAGTCTTAGACTTAGATTGTCACATCTAGTCTTAGACTTAGATTGTTTCATCTAGTCTTAGATTGTTACATCTAGTCTTAGACTTAGATTGTCACATCTAGTCTTAGACTTAGATTGTCACATCTAGTCTTAGACTTAGATTGTCACATCTAGTCTTAGACTTAGATTGTCACATCTAGTCTTAGACTTAGATTGTCACATTTAGTCTTAGACTTAGATTGTCACATCTAGTCTTAGACTTAGATTGTTACATCTAGTGTTAGACTTAGATTGTTACATCTAGTCTTAGATTTAGATTGTTA
>NC_084758.1:12338455-12350955 GCF_033978785.1 Entelurus aequoreus
AGTTCTTAGTGTCCCAATACTTTTGTCCAGAGTTAGGCGTTAGTGTCCCAATACTTTTGTGTAGGTGTCCCAATACTTTTGTCCAGTGGTAGTCCTAAATGTCCCAGTACTTTTGTCCAGAGTTGGTTCTTAGTGTCCCAATACTTTTGTCCAGAGTTATGCGTTAGTGTCCCAATACTTTTGTGTAGGTGTCCCAATACTTTTGTCCAGTGTGAGTTCTTAGTGTCCCAGTACTTTTGTCCAGAGATAGTCCTTAGTGTCCCAATACTTTTGTCCAATGGTAGTCCTAAATGTCCCAATACTTTTGTCTAGTGTACATACCTTCTCTGCATTGTGTGCTCACGCTGGTGCTTCCTGCTTTTAAGCAGCCATCTTGAAACAAGAGCAGCATCAGCACAGTGGCACAGTGGTTCTATGAAGGCTCGTAAAATCACAGCAGCGGAGCAGCATCAGCGCAGCGGGTCTTTGAAGGCTCGTAAAATCAAAACCGTAGCACTTATGAAAACTCTTTCGTCAACTTTTAATCAGAAGGGTTCAATCTCTCTTCTGTACTAGTTTGAAGCCAAAACAACAAACGCGCTCAGAGGAGATAATGTTTGATGTTTGGTGACCGGTTTTAACAAACATTTAGTTTTGAAGGAGGGATTGCAAACTTCCTGTTGATTTTTGCTGAAAGATGTCAATAATGAAATGTAGGTCTAGGTGAGACCTACATGGAGGTTTTTGTTCCATGTCTCTAAGACGTTCCTACCGGAAGTAACAAGCAGTTTTGTCTGTGTTTTCCTCTGTGGAGCAGTTTTGTCTGTGTTTTATTGAAAAAATTGCGCTAGAGCGCAATTTTGAGTTTTGGGGTTCGGTATTTTTATTAGATCGCAAATTCCACCAGTCCTGATGTGTGTGAAAAGTTTGGTGAGTTTTAAAGCATGTTAAGGGGGTCAAATTACAGGTCAAAGAGGCAAAAGTGACTGTTTTTAGTCATTTTTTGTCTTGAAAGGGGAATTGCCAACTTCCTGTTGGTTTTTGCCCGAGGATGTCAAATTATGAAATGTAGGTCTACATAGAGGTTTTTCTTTCATGTCTCTCTGACCTTCCTAGTGGGAGTTACAGGCAGTTTGTTTTTGTTTTTTCCTAGGGGGCGCTGGAGCGCAATTTTGAGTTTTGGGGTTTGGTTTTTTTATTAGATGGCAATTTTCGCAGGTCCTGATGTGTGTGTCAAATATGGTGAGTTTTGAAGCATGTTAAGTGGGTCAAATTAGAGTTTAATGTGGCGGCGGAATAATAATAAAACCTTACAATTTCAATAGAGTCCTCTGTCCCTGTACAAAGGACTCCCTGTGGGAGTCCTTTATACAGGGCCATGCGGGCCCTAATAAACCCCTGACTGGAAGGATAGACAGAAAATCAACAATACTATTAAACCATGGACCTGTAACTACACGGTTAATGCTTTCCAGCCTGGCGAAGCTTAACAATGCTGTTGCTAACGACGCCATTGAAGTTAACTTAGCTACGGGACCTCACAGAGCTATGATAAAAACATTAGCTATCCACCTACGCCAGCCAGCCCTCATCTGCTCATCAACACCCGTGCTCACCTGCGTTCCAGCGATCGACGGAGCAACGAAGGACTTCACCCGATCACCGATGCGGTCGGCGGCTAGCGTCGGATAGCGCGTCTGCTATCCATCTCAAAGTCCTCCTGGTTGTGTTGCTGCAGCCAGCCGCTAATACACCGATCCCACCTACAACTTTCTTCTTTGCAGTCTTCATTGTTCATTAAACAAATTGCAAAAGATTCACCAACGCAGATGTCCAGAATACTGAGGAATTTTGCGATGAAAACAGAGCTTTTTGTGTTGGATACAATGGTGTACGAATACTTCTGTTTCAACCATTGACGTCACGCGCATACGTCATCATACATAGACGCTTTCAACCGGAAGTTTCGTGGGAAATTTAAAATTGCACTTTATAAGTAAACCCGGCCGTATTGGCATGTGTTGCAATGTTAAGATTTCATCATTGATGTATAAACTATCAGACTGCGTGGTCGGTAGTAGTGGCTTTCAGTAGGCCTTTAAGTACCACCATAATGACAAGCTTAAATAAAGTAGTGTAGTAGACCTAAGTATCCATTAAAAACAAAGCAGGTATAATATTTAACAAGTACGCTTTAACATTACACACAGTTTTTGACACCCCTATTCTAAATATTTTTTACATACATTCTTTAAAAAAAAATCTGTACATTTTACAGTGAATGTTTTTAATCTTGTGTACATAAATGGAAATGGAAAAAATTACCAATGTTTTTACTTTAAAATTTATAGTTGTTTTTACGGTGTATTACTGTAAAAAATAACATTCCGGTGACTACCTCTTGAAGCTCATGGAGAGAATGCCAAGAGTAGTAATCAGAGCAAAGGGTGGCTATTTTGAAGAAACTAGAATATAAAACATGTTTTCAGTTATTTCACCTTTTTTTGTAAAGTACGTAACTCCACATGTGTTCATTCATAGTTTTGATGTGACAATCTACAATGTAAATAGTCATGACAACAAAGAATGAGAAGGTGTGCCCACACTTTTGGCCTGTACTGTACTGTATATGTGGTGTACTGTTGTGACGAAACGAGAGCTGAGCCAGAAGGCAAAGCTCTCGGTCTACCGAGCTACCTACATTCCTACTCTCACTTATGGTCATGAAGTGTGGGTCATGACCGAAAGAATAAGATCGTGGATACAAGCGGGCGAAATGAGTTTCCTCAGAAGGGAGGCTGGCATCTCCCTTAGAGATAGGGTGAGAAGTTCAGTTCAGTCACCCGAGAGAGACTCGGGGTAGAGCCGCTGCTCCTTCGCTTGGAAAGGAGCCAGCTTAGGTGGTTCGGACATCTCGTGCGGATGCCTCACCAGCTTCTCCCTAGGGAGGTTCTCGTTGCACGTCCCACTGGGCGCAGACCCTGGGGCAGGCCAAGGACCAGATGGGGAGATTACATCTCCTCTCTGGCCTGGGAACACTTCGGGATCCCCCAGGAGGAAGTTGCTAATGTTGCTCTGGGTAGGGAAGTCTGGGGGGTCTCTGCTGGAGCTGTTGTCCCCGTGACCCGATTCCGGATAAGCGGTTAAAGATGGATGGATGGATGTACTGTGTATGATATATATACACATGGATCCTGGAATGTCTGGAACTGTATAAGATCAACAGGAATCTAAGGGCATTCATCCAGACCTCGATGGAAATATGGAAGACAACCCTAGAGGCCAATTCAAAGCCGATTGCCCAAGTCAACATCAAGTGCGGCATATATACCAAGGAGATGCGCTATCACCACTGCTGTTCTGCATAGGCCTGAACCCACTCAGTTAGATCATCACGAAGAGCGGCTACGGGTACCAATTCCGTAGTGGGGCAACAATCAGCCACCTGCTCTACATAGATGACATCAAGCTGTATGCCAGGAGCGAGCGAGAAATAGACTCACAGATCCACACCACCAGGATCTACAGCGATGACATAGGGATGTCATTCGGATTGGACAAGTGTGGCCGGATGGTCTCAAAGAAAGGCAAGATGATCAGGACTGAGGGGATTGACCTACCAGAGGGAAACATAGGTGATATCCAAGACAGCTACAAGTACCTTGGCATCTCACAGGCTAATGGAAACCATGAAGAGGCCACAAGGAAGTCAACCACAGCCAAATACCTCCAGAGAGTAAGGCAGGTCCTGAGGTGTCAGCTGAATGGTAAGAACAAAGTCCGCACCATCAACATGTACGCACTACCAGTCATCAGATACCCCGCTGGTATTATAAGCTGGCCAAAGGAGGAGATATAAGCCACATATATCAAGACTAGAAAGCTCCTCACCATGCACAGAGGGTTCCACCCCAAGTCCAGCACCCTGAGGCTATACACTAAGCCGAGGGCTTGTGAGTGTCAAAACCACAGTCCAGGATGAAAGATCGAAAATTTGAGAATACATCGAAAAAACGGTTCCGAAGGATGAACTGCTAAGTGAATGTCTCAGGCAGCAGAACCCTGATGAGAGTGCAGAGGAGGAGGAGCAGACAACCTGGACGGACAAGCCCCTAAATGGCATGTACCACCGTCAGAGGAAGTGACTGATATCAAGAAATCCTACCAGTGGCTGGAAAATGCAGGACTGACAGACAGCACAGAGGCACTAACATGGCAGCACAAGAACAGGCCATAAGCACAAGAGCCATAGAGACCAGGATCTACCAGAGTAGATCAGACCCAAGATGCAGACTGTGCAAAGAAGCCCCTGAGACAGTCCAGCACATAGTAGCAGGCTGTAAGATGCTAGCTGGATCAGCGTTCATGGAGAGGCACAACCAAGTGGCTAGGATAGTATACAGGAACATCTGCAACCAGTATGGAATAGAAGTACCCAAATCCCAATGGGCCATACCACAGAAGGTGGGTAAAAACAACAGGGCCAAGGATCTGTGGGACTTCAGTTTCCAGACAGACAAAAAACTTCTGGCTAACCAACCAGACATAGTGGTGGTGGACAAAGAGCAGAAAAGGGTGGTGGTGATAGATGTGGCAATCCCAGCTGACGCCAACATCAGGAAGAAGGAACACGAGAAACTTGAGAAGTACCAAGGGCTGAAAGAGCAGCTGGAACGGATGTGGAAGGTCAAGGCTAGCGCGGTCCCCGTGGTAGTGGGGGCGCTCGGAGCAGTAACCCCCAAACTGGGAGAGTGGCTCCAACAGATCCCAGGATCTCTCTCTCTCTCTCTCTCTCTCTCTCTCTCTCTCTCTCTCTCTCTCTCTCTCTCTGTCTCTCTATCGAATTAAGCACATTTTTGGTATGTTAGCCTAAATTAAGCACTTTTAAGCACCCAAAAAACGGCCAATACCGACATACGTCAAAAGGCCAAATATCTGCGCAGATTATAATAATAATAATAATAATAATGTAAATAGTCATGAAAATAAAGAAAACACATTAAATGAGGAAGAGGTGTGTCCAAACGTTTGGCCTGTACTGTATACTGCTATTTCAACCTTAAGAGATGTTGCACTTTATTTTTGATGTTGACATTGTAATATTTTATTTTATTTTATGTTGAAAAACAACAGCAGAAGGTACATATTACTTATCTTGCTTACTGTACTTTTACTGAACATTGAAAAAGTGTCCTCTTGTTACTTCAAGCTAAAGTGTTGTATTCAAATAAGATGTGAACACATTGGCCATTAATTGTTGCTTACTTGCTTGTTTGTATCCATAATTCATTCATCCATAATTCCCGTAAAATAAATAACATGAATATAGGAACTTTCACCTTCAGTGTACAGCAGGGGTGTCAAACTGGTTTTCATGGTTGCCATCAGAGGGCCACTTTTAACAATGATTAATATATGAATATACATATGTGTGTGTATACAGTGTGTGTATATATATATATATATATATATATATATATATATATATATATATATATATATATATATATATATATATATATATATATATATATATATATATATATATATATATATGTGTGTGTGTGGGAAAAAAATCAAAAGACTATTTCATCTCTACAGGCCTGTTTCATGAGGGGTTTACCTCAAACCTCAGGAGATTTTTTTTATTTTATTTTTTTAAATTTTTTTTTACATATATAAATATATATATATACACTACCGTTCAAAAGTTTGGGGTCACCCAAACAATTTTGTGGAATAGCCTTCATTTCTAAGAACAAGAATAGACTGTCGAGTTTCAGATGAAAGTTCTCTTTTTCTGGCCATTTTGAGCGTTTAATAGACCCCACAAATGTGATGCTCCAGAAACTCAATCTGCTCAAAAAAAGGTCAGTTTTGTAGCTTCTGTAACGAGCTAAACTGTTTTCAGATGTGTGAACATGATTGCACAAGGGTTTTCTAATCATCAATTAGCCTTCTGAGTCAATGAGCAAACACATTGTACCAATAGAACACTGGAGTGATAGTTGCTGGAAATGCGCCTCTATACACCTATGTAGATATTGCACCAAAAACCAGATATTTGCAGCTAGAATAGTAATTTACCACATTAGCAATGTATAGAGTGTATTTCTTTAAAGTTAAGACTAGTTTAAAGTTATCTCCATTGAAAAATACAGTGCTTTTCCTTCAAAAATAAGGACATTTCAATGTGACCCCAAACGGTAGTGTATATACATATATATATATATATATATATATATATATATATATATATATATATATATATATATATATATACATATATATATATATATATATACATATATATATATACATATATATATATATATACATATATATATATATATATATACATATATATATATATATATATGTATATATATATATATATATATATATATATATATATATATATATATATATATATATATATGTATATGTGTATATATATATATGTATATATATATATAAAAAATATATACTTTTTTTTACATAAGCTGCAAAAAAAATTGACATTTTACTTTAAAAAATTGGCCGCTCAGTCACCAGAATTTTACAATAAAAACAGTGTTTTGTTTTTTTACAGCATATAAAAAAAATGTAATAAATGGAATAAATGTTTTTAGTGGTAAAATTCAAGCATTAGAGCTGTACTGTAAAATCTTTTTTTTATTTTATTTTTTTGTTTTTGTGTCTTGTATATGGAAAAAAACAGTACCAAAGTTGATTATACGGTAAAAAAAAAACTCAGTCGGCGGAATTGTAATCGTAAAATCTACTGTCAACTTTACATTCTACAATTTGATTGATCATTTGTTTTGAAATCATAAGTCAAGCATATATTTAAGTACAATATTTCGCCACATAGTACAATACTGCGCCACGGTTGGGAGAGTGGCCCTGCCAGCAACCTGAGGGTCCCTGGTTCGATACCCAGCTTCTACCAACCTAGTCACGTCCGTTGTGTCCTTGAGCAAGACACTTCACCCTTGCTCCTGATGGGTCGTGGTTAGGGCCTTGCCTGGCAGCTCCCGCCATCAGTGTGTGAGTGAATGGGTGAATGTGGAAATAGTGTCAAAGCGCTGTGAGTACCTTGAAGGTATGGTATAACCCATTTACCATAACTCACTGAATACTTTAATTCTAAATAAACTCAAATTGTTCCTGAATCGTATCGGCGACCTCAGATGGTGGTCAAAAGGAATGGTGAAGTGTGAACTTTAAGCTGGCGAAACAAAGCAGAGATTCATTTTCAAAGGACGTGGAATCAGCTAACATACCTCAAACATCACATATTCCTGAAAGAAACCCGTGGAGTTCTCGCTCTGATGGAAAATAATCCCCCTCCGAGTGTTTGAAGAGGATTGTTGGAGAAGTGCTGGAGCTCCACATCCAAGCAGCACACGAGTCAAAGTAGCTTTTGTTCGTTTCTTCTCTTAATCGCTCGGCTTTTCTCCCCGTTTCCTTCATTCAAAGGAATAAAAGACAGCTCAATCTCTATTCCAAAGTGGAGCTATTCTGGGTCTACAAATCCTGCCAGTCCATGTGCTCCGAGACAAAGATCACCTTCTTACCTCAGCGTGTACATTTCACGCCACATTGGTAAGAAACTATTGAAAAACCTTGTCAATAAAAATGATAACATAGCAATAACACAGCCAATGCAAGTGAATGAAATATCTAAATTGCCACGACAATCTACAAGGTTAATACAGTTCGCTTCTCTTTCTTCCTCTCCATTTATCTGCTTTATTTTGTATTTCAAGTTTTAATGACATGCATGTATTGTTGCATATGAAACAATTGTATTGTTGATAATAGAGGTAATTAGGGACCGCAATGTCCCTTTGGGACAGAGGACCCTATTGTAATTGTAAGGTTTTATTATTATTATACCGGCCGCCTCTTTGAGCCTTAATTTGACCCCTTTAACATGCTTCAAAACTCACCATATTTGACACACACATCAGGACTGGCGAAAATTGCCATCTAATACCAAACCCCAAAACTCAAAATTGCGCTCTAGCACCCCCTAGGAGAAAACACAGACAAAACTGCTCGTAGAGACATGAAACAAATACCTCTATGTAGGTCTGATTTAGACCTAGATTTCATACATTGACATCCTTCAGCAAAAATCAGCAGGAAGTTGGCAATTCCCCCTTCAAAACTAAAGTTTACTAAAAAACAGTCACTTTTGCCTCTTTGAGCTGTAATTTGAGCCCCTTAACATGCTTCAAAACTCACCATATTTGACACACACATCAGGACTGGCGAAAATTGCCATCTAATAAAAAAACCAAACCCCAAAACTCAAAATTGCGCTCTAGCACCCCCTGGGAGAAAACACAGACAAAATTGCTCGTAGAGACATGAAACAAATACCTCTATGTAGGTCTGATTTAGACCTAGATTTCATACATTGACATCCTTCAGCAAAAATCAGCAGGAAGTTGGCAATTCCCCCTTCAAAACTAAAGTTTACTAAAAAACAGTCACTTTTGCCTCTTTGAGCTGTAATTTGAGCCCCTTAACATGCTTCAAAACTCACCATATTTGACACACACATCAGGACTGGCGAAAATTGCCATCTAATAAAAGAACCAAACCCCAAAACTCAAATTGCGCTCTAGCGCCCCCTAGGAAAAAACAGACACAACTGCTTGTAACTTCCGGTAGGAATGTCGTAGAGACATGGAACAAATACCTCTATGTAGGTCTGACTTAGACGACCTAGATTTCATACATTGACATCCTTCAGCAAAAATCAACAGGAAGTTGGCAATTCCCCCTTCAAAACAAAAGTTTACTAAAAACAGTCACTTTTGCCTCTTTGAGCTGTAATTTGACCCCCTTAACATGCTTCAAAACTCACCAAACTGGACACACACATCAGGACTGGCAAAAATTGCGATCTAATAAAAAAAACCCAACCCCAAAACTCAAAATTGAGCTCTAGCTCCCCCTAGGAAAAAACACAGACAAAACTGCTTGTAACTTCCGGTAGGAATGTCGCAGAGACATGAAACAAATACCTCTATGTAGGTCTGACTTAGACGACCTAGATTTCATACATTGACATCCTTCAGCAAAAATCAACAGGAAGTTGGCAATTCCCCCTTCAAAACAAAAGTTTACTAAAAACAGTCACTTTTGCCTCTTTGAGCTGTAATTTGACCCCCTTAACATGCTTCAAAACTCACCAAACTGGACACACACATCAGGACTGGCAAAAATTGCGATCTAATAAAAAAAACCCAACCCCAAAACTCAAAATTGAGCTCTAGCTCCCCCTAGGAAAAAACACAGACAAAACTGCTTGTAACTTCCGGTAGGAATGTCGCAGAGACATGAAACAAATACCTCTATGTAGGTCTGACTTAGACGACCTAGATTTCATACATTGACATCCTTCAGCAAAAATCAACAGGAAGTCGGCAATTCCCCCTTCAAAACAAAAGTTTACTAAAAACAGTCACTTTTGCCTCTTTGAGCTGTAATTTGACCCCCTTAACATGCTTCAAAAACTCACCAAACTGGACACACACATCAGGACTGGCAAAAATTGTGATCTAATAAAAAAAAACCAACCCCAAAACTCAAAATTGAGCTCTTGCGCCCCCTAGGAAGAAAACACAGACACAACTGCTCCTAGAAAGAAAACTCAGACAAAACTGTCTGTAACTTCCAGTAGGAATGTCTTAGAGACATGGAACAAATACCTCTATGTAGGTCTGACTTAGACGACCTAGATTTCATACATTGACATCCTTCAGCAAAAATCAACAGGAAGTTGGCAATTCCCCCTTCAAAACAAAAGTTGACTAAAAACAGTCACTTTTGCCTCTTTGAGCTGTAATTTGACCCCCTTAACATGCTTCAAAACTCACCAAACTGGACACACACATCAGGACTGGCAAAAATTGCGATCTAATAAAAAAACCCAACCCCAAAACTCAAATTGAGCTCTAGCGCCCCCTAGGAAGAAAACACAGACACAACTGCTCCTAGAAAGAAAACTCAGACAAAACTGTCTGTAACTTCCGGTAGGAATGTCTTAGAGACATGAAACAAATACCTCTATGTAGGTCTGACTTAGACGACCTAGATTTCATACATTGACATCCTTCAGCAAAAATCAACAGGAAGTCGGCAATTCCCCCTTCAAAACAAAAGTTGACTAAAAACAGTCACTTTTGCCTCTTTGAGCTGTAATTTGACCCCCTTAACATGCTTCAAAACTCACCAAACTGGACACACACATCAGGACTGGCAAAAATTGCGATCTAATAAAAAAACCCAACCCCAAAACTCAAAATTGAGCTCTTGCGCCCCCTAGGAAGAAAACACAGACACAACTGCTCCTAGAAAGAAAACTCAGACAAAACTGTCTGTAACTTCCGGTAGGAATGTCATAGAGACATGAAACGAATACCTCTATGTACATTTCATATATTGACAACCCCCAGCAAAAATCAACAGGAAGTTTTCAATTCCCCCTTCAAAACAAAAGTTTTGTAAAAACCGGTCACCTTTTTTCAAACATTATCTCCTGAGCGTGTTTGTCGTGTCGGCTTCAAAGTAGCACAGGAGAGAGATTGAACCCTTCTGATTAAAAGTTGATGAAAGAGTTTTAATTACTGCTCCGGTTTGGATTGTATGTGCCGTCAAAGTCGGTCCCGTCCATCGCTGCTAAAGTGTTACCAAAAACATATAACTTTGTCTTGAATTTGAAAAAAAACATTTTATTTTCACTAAAGAAGGGTTCGGTGAATGCGCATATGAAACTGGTGGGGTTCGGTACCTCCAACAAGGTTAAGAACCACTGCTCTAGAGTCCAGTGGCGACGTGCTTTACACCACTGCATCCCACGCTTTGCATTGGACTTGGTGACGTATGGCTTAGATGCAGCTCGGCCGTGGAAACCCGTTCCATGAAGCTCTCTGCGTACTGTACGTGGGCTAATTGGAAGGTCACATGAAGTTTACGTGGCCTACCACTTGGTGGCTGAGTTGCTGTTGTTCCCAAACTCTTCCATTTTCTTATAATAAAGCCCACAGTTGACTTTGGAATATTTAGGAGTGAGGACATTTGTTGCACAGGTGGCATCCTATGACTGTTCCACGCTGGAAATCACTGCGAGCGGCCCATTCTTTCACAAATGTTTGTAGAAACAGTCTCCATGCCTAAGTGCTTGATTTTATACACCTGTGGCCGGGCCAAGTGATTAGGACACCTGATTCTCATCATTTGGATGGCTGGACACCATACCTTTGGCAATATAGTGTTGTAGAGGTTTCCCTCTTTTGGTGTGTTCTTCTGATGCCGACAGATCTTCTTGACGCCGGTAGACAGTTTGAATCACGTCTTTTATTGATATACAGCAGTCTGTATCTCGGACTTTCCAGTCCGGGCATGTCTCTGCTTTTCACCGTGTGTCTCGCTCTGCTCTCCAGTCTGTCTCTCGCTCTGCTCCAACTCCCAACAACGTGTCTCTGTCCGGCTGCTGCTAATAAAGGCGACAGGTGATTAGATAACAAGCCCCAGCTGGGCCAATCTACTCACCTGTCGCTGGCTTCGAGGCCGGTCCTTACACACCCCGCTCCGCGGCAGGCCCGCACGCCACACCCCCCTCCACAAGTGTATAGTTGGTACTTGACACATGCCAATGTAAAAATGCTAACATTAACATGCTAACTGTTATCTTGCTAGCGTGCTAACGTTTTTCCCAGTTTTGAAGCCGTACACCTTGGAGTGAAACATGCTAGTCGCTCGAATGCTAACAATTTTAGCAGATTTTGTCGCCGACTCCGAAAGGGATAGGCGGCAATAAAATATGGATGAATAAATCTGCAAAATTAGAACTTTCCCTTTTGTGACTCCCATTAGGATCTTTTTATCGGTAATAGTAATTATACCATTTGTAATCGTTGGTTTGTGCTGATCTAAATGAGGTTTGTGCCGCCTTGGCTGAGGTCATCTTTTATTCCCTCCTTCCGTTACTATTTTCTGCCCACACTCGGCCTCTGGCGGGCGTTGTTGACGTCCTATCTGCATCTCCTGTTAGTCAACATGAGTCACTAAGATTTAACGAGCGAGCGGCAAACTGCATTTTGATGCGTTTTATGGCAGCAGGAAACGTTCCCCCGGGGTCATGTTTAAATTATCAAAACGGTCCAGGCTACTTTTGTGGCGCTCATCTCGGGACGGGTGAGATATTAAACAGAGGATGACCTAGTGAGGCGTTTAATGGGCGTAGGAACGATCATTAATTAGAGCCATATGATCAGCACGGCGGGGTTGCCCCGCTCATCGTGCTGCCACCTTTTGCGTTAATGGCGTTAGACAGGCTGTGACTAAAATAGATGGTGGAAAGGCATGCTGGGTAACGACACGAGACAAGTGCTCGCTGCAATAAAACCGTCAAGTTCTTTAAATGATGCGTTTATCTTTACATATGTCGTCGTCTGGCTGAACACGGAGATGTTGATAGGCCGCTACGTTCCCACGTCCGC
>NC_084758.1:12355955-12430955 GCF_033978785.1 Entelurus aequoreus
AAGGAAATCGGGCTAGAATGAAGGTTTTAGAATGGCCTTCCCAAAGTCCTGACTTAAAGGTGTGGACAATGCTGAAGAAACAAGTCCATGTCAGAAAAGCAACACATTTAGCTGAACTGCACCCATTTTGTCAAGAGGAGTGGTCAAAAATTCAAGCAGAAGCTACCAAAAGCGCCTTATTGCAGTGAAACTTGCCAAGGTATATATATATATATATATATATATATATATATATATATATATATATATATATATATATATATATATATATATATATATATATATATATACAAACCCCGTTTCCATATGAGTTGGGAAATTGTGTTAGATGTAAATATAAACGGAATACAATGATTTGCAAATATTTTTCAACCCATATTCAATTGAATATGGGTTGGCAGACAAGATATTTGATGTTCAAACTCATAAAAAAAAATTAAGTTAAGTTGTTCAACAGTCCGGGGGTCTCCCTTGTGCTATTTTAGGCTTCATAATGCGCCACACATTTTCACAATGGGAGACAGGTCTGGACTACAGGCAGGCCAGTCTAGTACCCGCACTCTTTTACTATGAAGCCACGTTGATGTAACACGTGGCTCGGCAGTGTCTTGCTGAAATAAGCAGGGGCGTCCATGGTAACGTTGCTTGGATGGCAACATATGTTGCTCCAAAAGCTGTATGTACCTTTCAGTATTAATGGTGCCTTCACAGATGTGTAAGTTACCCATGTCTTGGGCACTAATACACCCCCATACCATCACACATGCTGCCTTTTACACTTTGCGCCTAGAACAATCCGGATGGTTCTTTTCCTCTTTGGTCCGGAGGACACGACGTCCACAGTTTCCAAAAACATTTTGAAATGTGGACTCGTCAGACCGTAGAACACTTTTCCACTTTGTATCAGTCCATCTTAGATGAGCTCAGGCCCGGCGAAGCCGACGGCGTTTCTGGGTGTTGTTGATAAACGGTTTTCGCCTTGCATAGGAGAGTTTTAACTTGCACTTACGGATGTGGCGACCAACTGTAGTTACTGACAGTGGGTTTCTGAAGTGTTCCTGAGCCCATGTGGTGATATCCTTTACACACTGATGTGGCTTGTTGATGCAGTACAGCCCGAGGGACGGAAGGTCACGGGCTTAGCTGCTTACGTGCAGTGATTTCTCCAGATTCTCTGAACCCTTTGATGATATTACGGAGCGTAGATGGTGAAATCCCTAAATTCCTTGCAAAAGCTGGTTGAGAAATGTTGTTCTTAAACTGTTCAACAATTTGCTCACGCATTTGTTGACAAAGTGGTGACCCTCGCCCCATCCTTGTTTGTGAATGACTGAGCATTTCATGGAATCTACTTTTATACCCAATCATGGCACCCACCTGTTCCCAATTACCCTGTTCACCTGTGGGATGTTCCAAATAAGTGTTTGATGAGCATTCCTCAACTTTATCAGTATTTATTGCCACCTTTCCCAACTTCTTTGGCACGTGTTGCTGCCATCAAATTCTAAAGTGAATGATTATTTGCACAAAAAAGTTTGAACATCAAATATGTTGTCTTTGTAGCATATTCAACTGAATATGGGTTGAGAATGATTTGCAAATCATTGTATTCCGTTTATATTTACATCTAACACAATTTCCCAACTCATATGGAAACGGGGTTTGTAGTATTATGGTGTGTGCTCGCCTTGATGTTGCTGAAGCTCATTAGGCTTGAAACATCGGCCATATTAATGCACCATTCTGTTGACGAGTCTTGTTAATTTAAAAATGCGGATTGAGTCCAACAATGCTGTTGAAATAATAATAATAATAATAATAATTCACACAAAGTGTTCTCTTTTTTCAAAATTGATGACTTCAAATATTAATGAGCCTCCTGGTCATGTTGGCGCTTTCTTCCTTCATGTTGAATACAAAGAAAGAAGGAGAAGAACAGCAAGTCCCGGGTCTCGGTACAAGTCGGGGACGTTACGAGGGAACGCAGCGAGGGTCTTATTGAGGAGGAGGTGTCAACAATGAGACCACTATGCTGCTTACATGTCGTAGGCGCAGATCTAGTCACGTGTTTGAAGATGTGCACGTTGTCCACTTCTTAAGGTCTTTTTTTCTTTGACGCACTGCAGCCAGAAGAGTCAAGACGTGAGGAAGGGAAAAATGATAATAGAGGTACCATTCACGTTTCAACCAATACGGTACCAATTATACCGGTACTCATTGGTACAAATTTTCGGTCCTTTTCTGTGTGTTATTAACTATTATTGTTTTTTGATGATAAAATCTTATTTGTATTGCAACTTTTAGAAATGAGCTGATAGTGTGAATGCTCCAAACATTCACACATATGGTTTTTAAACCTCCCCTTCTTCTTCTTCTCCAGATTTTGGCGCGCTCTACCTTCCACATTTTTCACCCGATTCAAAGCGTTCCGACTTCAAACTGTTCAGCCTA
Organism: Entelurus aequoreus; assembly: GCF_033978785.1. Taxonomy (NCBI): domain Eukaryota; kingdom Metazoa; phylum Chordata; class Actinopteri; order Syngnathiformes; family Syngnathidae; genus Entelurus; species Entelurus aequoreus. The sequence continues at coordinate 12,358,407 of NC_084758.1, forward strand.
TTCGGGAATCGCGGGCAAATTCCAAAAATTCCCAGATTTCCCAGAATTCCAGGTTTTCCGGGACATTTTTCCCGTTCAAAATGAATTGGCCATTTTTCGAACTTCCACCATTTCCACATTTTTCAAACGATTCAAACCATTCCACCTTCAACATATTCCACTCATCCTGGAAATTTAAACTGCTATTTTTTTCAAGTTCTAAAAAATTCCAGGAAGTTCCATAATTCCTGCTTTTCCAAAGCCCTTTTTTCTGGCGACTACTCCTTCCACACTTTTCAACCCACTTCAAGCGTTCCACCGTCAAACATTCCTCTTAATCAGGACAAAAAACAAGGCTGTTTTTGGTACTGGAAAAATTACCAGTTTTCCCGAAATTCCAGGAATTCTGTAATACCATTTTTCAATTCAACATGTTACTACTTCAACATTTCTCGACCAATTTAAAAAAAAAGTCCAACACCAACCATTTCAACTCATTCAGAACATTCAAGGTTTTTTTTTACCATTTTCCAAAAAAATTCCCGCTTTTCCCAAAATTACCAAATTTGGGGGAATTTCCCATTGAAATCAATGGGATGTTCTTCAAAGTTCCCACATTTTTCAACCGATTCAAACCATTCCACCTTCAACACATTCAACTCATCCTGGAAATTCTGACAAATATTTTTCCACGTTCAACAAATTTCCAGGAATTCCTGTTTTTTTCTCTAACCTTATTTCCAACATGTTTTAGTGCGATGACTCCTTTCACATTTTTCAACCCATTTCAAGCGTTCCACCGTCAAACATTCCTCTTAATCAGGACAAAAAACAAAGTTGTTTTTGGAACTGGGAAATTGACCGGTTTTCCCGAAATTCCAGGAATTCCGTTTGACCATTTTTCAATTCAACGTGTTACTACTTCAACATTTCTCGACCGATTTAAAAAAAATTCCAACACCAACCATTTCAACTCCTTCAGAACATTCAAGGTTTTTTTTACCATTTTCCAAAAAAATTCCCGCTTTTCCCAAAATTACCAAATTTTGGGGAATTTCCCATTGAAATCAATGGGATGTTCTTCAAAGTTCCCACATTTTTCAACCGATTCAAACCATTCCACCTTCAACACATTCAACTCATCCTGGAAATTCTAACAAATATTTTTCCACGTTCAACAAATTTCCAGGAATTCCTGTTTTTTTCTCTAACCTTATTTCCAACATGTTTTAGTGCGATGACTCCTTTCACATTTTTCAACCCATTTCAAGCGTTCCACCGTCAAACATTCCTCTTAATCAGGACAAAAAACAAAGTTGTTTTTGGAACTGAAAAAATGACCGGTTTTCCCGAAATTCCAGGAATTCCGTAATACCATTTTTCAATTAAACATGTTAGTACTTCAACATTTCTCAACCGATTTTAAAAATTCCAACACCAACCATTTCAACTGATTCAGAACATTCAAGGTTTTTTCACCATTTTCCAAAAAAATTTCCGCTTTCCCCGAAATTACCAAATTTTGGGGAAATTCCCATTGAAATCAAAAGGATATTCTTCAAAGTTCCCACATTTTTCAACCGATTCAAACCATTCCACCTTCAACATATTCCACTCATACTGGAAATTTAAACTACTGTTTTTTTCAAGTTCTAAAAAATTCCAGGAAGTTCCATAATTCCTGCTTTTCCAAAGCCCTATTTCCACCCTTTTTTCTGGCGACTACTCCTTCCACATTTTTCAACCCACTTCAAGCGTTCCACCGTCAAACATTCTTCTTAATCAGGACAAAAAACAAAGTTGTTTTTGGAACTGGAAAAATGATCGGTTTTCCTGAAATTCCAGGAATTCCGTGTGACCATTTTTCAATTCAACATGTTACTACTTCAACATTTCTCGACCGATTTAAAAAAAATTCCAACACCAACCATTTCAACTCATTCAGAACATTCAAGTTTTTTTTTACCATTTTCAAAAAAATTCCCGCTTTTCCCGAAATTACCAAATTTTAGGGAAATTCCCATTGAAATCAATGGGATATTCTTCAAAGTTCCCACATTTTTCAACCGATTCAAACCATTCCACCTTCAACACATTCAACTCATCCTGGAAATTCTAACAAATATTTTTCCACGTTCAACAAATTTCCAGGAATTCCTGTTTTTTTCTCTAATCTTATTTCCAACATGTTTTAGTGCGATGACTCCTTTCACATTTTTCAACCCACTTCAAGCGTTCCACCGTCTAACATTCCTCTTAATCAGGACAAAAAACAAAGTTGTTTTTGGAACTGAAAAAATGACCGGTTTTCCCAAAATTCCAGGAATTCCGTAATAACATTTTTCAATTCAACATGTTACTACTTCAACATTTCTCGACCGATTTAAAAAAAATTCCAACACCAACCATTTCAACTCATTCAGAACATTCAAGGTTTTTTTTTACCATTTTCCAAAAAAATTCCCGCTTTTCCCAAAATTACCAAATTTTGGGGAATTTCCCATTGAAATCAATGGGATGTTCTTCAAAGTTCCCACATTTTTCAACCGATTCAAACCATTCCACCTTCAACACATTCAACTCATCCTGGAAATTCTTACAAATATTTTTCCACGTTCAACAAATTTCCAGGAATTCCTGTTTTTTTCTCTAACCTTATTTCCAACATGTTTTAGTGCGATGACTCCTTTCACATTTTTCAACCCATTTCAAGCGTTCCACCGTCAAACATTCCTCTTAATCAGGACAAAAAAAAAAGTTGTTTTTGTAACTGAAAAAATGACCGGTTTTCCCGAAATTCCAGGAATTCCGTAATAACATTTTTTAATTCAACATGTTACTACTTCAACATTTCTCGACCGATTTAAAAAAATTCCAACACCAACCATTTCAACTCATTCAGAACATTCAAGGTTTTTTCACCATTTTCAAAAAAATTCCCGCTTTTCCCGAAATTACCAAATTTTGGGGAATTTCCCATTGAAATCAACGGGATGTTCTTCAAAGTTCCCACATTTTTCAACCGATTCAAACCATTCCACCTTCAACACATTCAACTCATCCTGGAAATTCTAACAAATATTTTTCCACGTTCAACAAATTTCCAGGAATTCCTGTTTTTTTCTCTAACCTTATTTCCAACATGTTTTAGTGCGATGACTCCTTTCACATTTTTCAACCCATTTCAAGCGTTCCACCGTCAAACATTCCTCTTAATCAGGACAAAAAACAAGGCTGTTTTTGGAACTGGAAAAATGACCAGTTTTCCCGAAATTCCAGGAATTCTGTAATACCATTTTTCAATTCAACATGTTACTACTTCAACATTTCTCGACCGATTTAAAAAAAATTTCCAACACCAACCATTTCAACTCATTCAGAACATTCAAGTTTTTTTTTTACCATTTTCCAAAAAAATTCCCGCTTTTCCCAAAATTACCAAATTTTGGGGAATTTCCCATTGAAATCAATGGGATATTCTTCACAGTTCCCACATTTTTCAACCGATTCAAACCATTCCACCTTCAACACATTCAACTCATCCTGGAAATTCTAACAAATATTTTTCCACGTTCAACAAATTTCCAGGAATTCCTGTTTTTTTCTCTAACCTTATTTCCAACATGTTTTAGTGCGATGACTCCTTTCACATTTTTCAACCCATTTCAAGCGTTCCACCGTCAAACATTCCTCTTAATCAGGACAAAAAAACAAAAGTTGTTTTTGGAACTGGAAAAATGACCGGTTTTCCCGAAATTCCAGGAATTTCGTAATAACATTTTTCAATTCAACATGTTACTACTTCAACATTTCTCGACCGATTTAAAAAAATTCCAACACCAACCGTTTCAACTCATTCAGAACATTCAAGGTTTTTTCACCATTTTCAAAAAAATTCCCGCTTTTCCCGAAATTACCAAATTTTGGGGAAATTCCCATTGAAATCATTGGGATATTCTTCAAAGTTCCCACATTTTTCAACCGATTCAAACCATTCCACCTTCAACATATTCCACTCATCCTGGAAATTTAAACTACTGTTTTTTTCAAGTTCTAAAAAAATCCAGGAAGTTCCATAATTCCTGCTTTTCCAACGCCCTATTTCCACCCTTTTTTCTGGCGACTACTCATTCCACACTTTTCAACCCACTTCAACCGTTCCACCGTCAAACATTCCTCTTAATCAGGACAAAAAACAAAGTTGTTTTTGGAACTGGAAAAATTACCAGTTTTCCCGAAATTCCAGGAATTCTGTAATACCATTTTTCAATTCAACATGTTACTACTTCAACATTTCTCGACCGATTTTAAAAATTCCAACACCAACCATTTCAACTGATTCAGAACATTCAAGTTTTTTTCACCATTTTCAAAGAAATTCCCGCTTTTCCTGAAATTACCAAATTTTGGGGAAATTCCATTTGAAATCAATGGGATATTCTTCAAAGTTCCCACATTTTTCAAACGATTCAAACCATTCCACCTTCAACACATTCAACTCATCCTGGAAATTCTAACAAATATTTTTCCACGTTCAACAAATTTCCAGGAATTCCTGTTTTTTTCTCTAACCTTATTTCCAACATGTTTTAGTGCGATGACTCCTTTCACATTTTTCAACCCATTTCAAGCGTTCCACCGTCAAACATTCCTCTTAATCAGGACAAAAAACAAAGTTGTTTTTGGAACTGAAAAAATGACCGGTTTTCCCGAAATTCCAGGAATTCCGTAATAACATTTTTCAATTCAACATGTTACTACTTCAACATTTCTCGACCGATTTAAAAAAATTCCAACACCAACCATTTCAACTCATTCAGAACATTCAAGGTTTTTTCACCATTTTCAAAAAAATTCCCGCTTTTCCCGAAATTACCAAATTTTGGGGAATTTCCCATTGAAATCAATGGGATATTCTTCAAAGTTCCCACATTTTTCAACCGATTCAAACCATTCCACCTTCAACACATTCAACTCATCCTGGAAATTCTAACAAATATTTTTCCACGTTCAACAAATTTCCAAGAATTCCTGTTTTTTTCTCTAACCTTATTTCCAACATGTTTTAGTGCGATGACTCCTTTCACATTTTTCAACCCATTTCAAGCGTTCCACCGTCAAACATTCCTCTTAATCAGGACAAAAAACAAAGTTGTTTTTGGAACTGAAAAAATGACCGGTTTTCCCGAAATTCCAGGAATTCCGTAATACATTTTTCAATTCAACATGTTACTACTTCAACATTTCTCGACCGATTCAAAAAAATTCCAACACCAACCATTCCAACTGATTCAGAACATTCAAGGTTTTTTCACCATTTTCAAAAAAATTCCCGCTTTTCCCGAAATTACCATATTTTGGGGAAATTCCTATTGAAATCAATGGGATATTCTTCAAAGTTCCCACATTTTTCAAACGATTCAAACCATTCCACCTTCAACACATTTAACTCATCTTGGAAATTCTAACAAATATTTTTCCACGTTCAACAAATTTCCAGGAATTCCTGTTTTGTTTTTCTAACCTTATTTCCAACATGTTTTAGTGCGATGACTCCTTCCACATTTTTCAACCCACTTCAACCGTTTCACGGTCAAAACATTCCTCTTAATCAGGACAAAAAACAAAGTTGTTTTTGGAACTGGAAAAATGACCGGTTTTCCCGAAATTCTAGGAATTCCGTAATACCATTTTTCAATTCAACATGTTAGTGCTTCAACATTTCTCAACCGATTTTAAAAATTCGAACACCAACCATTTCAACTGATTCAGAACATTCAAGGGTTTTTTTACCATTTTCAAAAAAATTCCCACTTTTCCCGAAATTACCAAATTTTGGGGAAATTCCCATTGAAATCAATGGGATATTCTTCAAAGTTCCCACATTTTTCAAACGATTCAAACCATTCCACCTTCAACACATTTAACTCATCCTGGAAATTCTAACAAATATTTTTCCACGTTCAACAAATTTCCAGGAATTCCTGTTTTTTTCTCTAACCTTATTTCCAACATGTTTTAGTGTGATGACTCCTTTCACATTTTCCAATAATGTACAGTATTTACCTTGGAGAGTGGACCTCTTTGCTCTCTGCTTTGCCGTCAAATACACCGTTAGCAGCTTCTCAATATTTTCATGGATACATGTCTGCCATTGAGATATTATTGTAACATTCATGGCTGGTGGTGCTCGCTGCGGCACTGGAGCCGCAAACTAATGACAATAAGTTTGAATGGAGAATCATGTTGAATCAAGACTCTATTTTGAATCAAATCATCAACCTGAGAATGGGATTCAAATTGTGAGTCGCTGCGAGGTTGCCATGCCGACAGGAAGCTGTCACCGCTTAACAGGATGTCCTGTCGTCTTGCAGGATCGGCGTGTTGTGCGCGTACGCCGCCAACCAGAACCTGAGCGCTCAAGTCAAGAACATCCGCCGTCTGGTCAACAGCAACATGAGGGACCTGCACACCTTCGCCAACGACACGCCCACGGTATGACACACCTTTCTTCTGAGTATTGATCGATCACGACGAGTGCACCATTAAATATTGGAGTTGCTCATGTTCAGATTGGGGTATGGTGTTTCTTCATGGGAAATAAGTTAATGTCTTTTGTTTTCATGTTAGTATTTAAGATAACGAGCCAGTCCGTGAGTTGATCAAAATACCATCATTTTCATTTAAAACGGTAATACTAACCCCGGAAGTTTTACCACACTTTATAAATAATACACTTTTTAGTTACGTCTCTAAATGGACTAATTGATTGACAGGTTGAGGCGATAAAACGATATCAATATATGCCGTATTTTCCAGACCATAGGGTGCACCGGATTATAAGGCGCACTGCCGATGAATGCAGTCTACACGTATCTCTTATGTGTGACTGCCATCATATTGCAGTCTAAACGTATCTCTTATGTGTGACTGCCATCACATTGCAGTCTACACGTATCTCTTATGTGTGACTGCCATCATATTGCAGTCTAAACATATCTCTTATGTGTGACTGCCATCATATTGCAGTCTACACGTATCTCTTATGTGTGACTGCCATCACATTGCAGTCTACACGTATCTCTTATGTGTGACTGCCATCATATTGCAGTCTACACGTATCTCTTATGTGTGACTGCCATCATATTGCAGTCTACACGTATCTCTTATGTGTGACTGCCATCACATTGCAGTCTACACGTATCTCTAATGTGTGAGTGCCATCATATTGCAGTCTACACATATCTCTTATGTGTGACTGCCATCATATTGCAGTCTACACGTATCTCTTATGTGTGACTGCCATCATATTGTAGTCTACACGTATCTCTTATGTGTGACTGCCATCATATTGCAGTCTACACAAATCTCTTGTGTGACTACCATCATATTGCAGTCCACACGTATCTCTTATGTGTGACTGCCATCATATTGCAGTCCACACAAATCTCTTATGTGTGACTACCATCATATTGCAGTCTACATGTATCTCTTATGTGTGACTGCCATCATATTGCAGTCCACACGTATCTCTTGTGTGACTGCCATCACATTGCAGTCTACACGTATCTCTTATGTGTGACTGCCATCATATTGCAGTCTACACGTATCTCTTATGTGTGACTGCCATCATACTGCAGTCTACACAAATATCTTGTGTGACTACCATCATATTGCAGTCCACACGTATCTCGTATGTGTGACTGCCATCATATTGCAGTCTACACAAATCTCTTATGTGTGACTACCATCATATTGCAGTCTACACGTATCTCTTATGTGTGACTGCCATCATATTGCAGTCCACACGTATCTCTTATGTGTGACTGCCATCATATTGCAGTCTACACGTATCTCTTATGTGTGACTGCCATCATATTGCAGTCCACACGTATCTCTTGTGTGACTGCCATCACATTGCAGTCTACACGTATCTCTTATGTGTGACTGCCATCATATTGCAGTCTACACGTATCTCTTATGTGTGACTGCCATCATATTGCAGTCTACACGTATCTCTTATGTGTGACTGCCATCATACTGCAGTCTACACAAATATCTTGTGTGACTACCATCATATTGCAGTCCACACGTATCTCGTATGTGTGACTGCCATCATATTGCAGTCTACACAAATCTCTTATGTGTGACTACCATCATATTGCAGTCTACACGTATCTCTTATGTGTGACTGCCATCATATTGTAGTCTACACGTATCTCTTATGTGTGACTGCCATCATATTGCAGTCTACACAAATCTCTTGTGTGACTACCATCATATTGCAGTCCACACGTATCTCTTATGTGTGACTGCCATCATATTGCAGTCTACACAAATCTCTTATGTGTGACTACCATCATATTGCAGTCTACATGTATCTCTTATGTGTGACTGCCATCATATTGCAGTCCACACGTATCTCTTGTGTGACTGCCATCACATTGCAGTCTACACGTATCTCTTATGTGTGACTGCCATCATATTGCAGTCTACACGTATCTCTTATGTGTGACTGCCATCATACTGCAGTCTACACAAATATCTTGTGTGACTACCATCATATTGCAGTCCACACGTATCTCGTATGTGTGACTGCCATCATATTGCAGTATACACAAATCTCTTGTGTGACTACCATCATATTGCAGTCTACACGTATCTCTTATGTGTGACTGCCATCATATTGCAGTCCACACGTATCTCTTATGTGTGACTGCCATCATATTGCAGTCTACACGTATCTCTTATGTGTGACTGCCATCATATTGCAGTCCACACGTATCTCTTGTGTGACTGCCATCACATTGCAGTCTACACGTATCTCTTATGTGTGACTGCCATCATATTGCAGTCTACACGTATCTCTTATGTGTGACTGCCATCATATTGCAGTCTACACGTATCTCTTATGTGTGACTGCCATCATACTGCAGTCTACACAAATATCTTGTGTGACTACCATCATATTGCAGTCCACACGTATCTCGTATGTGTGACTGCCATCATATTGCAGTCTACACAAATCTCTTATGTGTGACTACCATCATATTGCAGTCTACATGTATCTCTTATGTGTGACTGCCATCATATTGCAGTCCACACGTATCTCTTGTGTGACTGCCATCACATTGCAGTCTACACGTATCTCTTATGTGTGACTGCCATCATATTGCAGTCTACACGTATCTCTTATGTGTGACTGCCATCATATTGCAGTCTACACGTATCTCTTATGTGTGACTGCCATCATATTGCAGTCCACACGTATCTCGTATGTGTGACTGCCATCATATTGCAGTATACACAAATCTCTTGTGTGACTACCATCATATTGCAGTCCACACGTATCTCTTATGTGTGACTGCCATCATATTGCAGTCCACACGTATCTCTTATGTGTGACTGCCATCATATTGCAGTCTACACGTATCTCTTATGTGTGACTGCCATCATATTGCAGTCCACACGTATCTCTTGTGTGACTGCCATCACATTGCAGTCTACACGTATCTCTTATGTGTGACTGCCATCATATTGCAGTCTACACGTATCTCTTATGTGTGACTGCCATCATATTGCAGTCTACACGTATCTCTTATGTGTGACTGCCATCATACTGCAGTCTACACAAATATCTTGTGTGACTACCATCATATTGCAGTCCACACGTATCTCGTATGTGTGACTGCCATCATATTGCAGTCTACACAAATCTCTTATGTGTGACTACCATCATATTGCAGTCTACACGTATCTCTTATGTGTGACTGCCATCATATTGCAGTCTACACATATCTCTTACGTGTGACTGCCATCATATTGCAGTCTACACAAATCTCTTGTGTGACTACCATCATATTGCAGTCCACACGTACCTCTTATGTGTGACTGCCATCATATTGCAGTCTACACAAATCTCTTATGTGTGAGTACCATCATATTGCAGTCTACATGTATCTCTTATGTGTGACTGCCATCATATTGCAGTCCACACGTATCTCTTGTGTGACTGCCATCACATTGCAGTCTACACGTATCTCTTATGTGTGACTGCCATCATATTGCAGTCTACACGTATCTCTTATGTGTGACTGCCATCATACTGCAGTCTACACAAATATCTTGTGTGACTACCATCATATTGCAGTCCACACGTATCTCGTATGTGTGACTGCCATCATATTGCAGTCTACACAAATCTCTTATGTGTGACTACCATCATATTGCAGTCTACACGTATCTCTTATGTGTGACTGCCATCATATTGCAGTCCACACGTATCTCTTGTGTGACTGCCATCACATTGCAGTCTACACGTATCTCTTATGTGTGACTGCCATCATATTGCAGTCTACACGTATCTCTTATGTGTGACTGCCATCATATTGCAGTCTACACGTATCTCTTATGTGTGACTGCCATCATACTGCAGTCTACACAAATATCTTGTGTGACTACCATCATATTGCAGTCCACACGTATCTCGTATGTGTGACTGCCATCATATTGCAGTCTACACAAATCTCTTATGTGTGACTACCATCATATTGCAGTCTACATGTATCTCTTATGTGTGACTGCCATCATATTGCAGTCCACACGTATCTCTTGTGTGACTGCCATCACATTGCAGTCTACACGTATCTCTTATGTGTGACTGCCATCATATTGCAGTCTACACGTATCTCTTATGTGTGACTGCCATCATATTGCAGTCTACACGTATCTCTTATGTGTGACTGCCATCATATTGCAGTCCACACGTATCTCGTATGTGTGACTGCCATCATATTGCAGTATACACAAATCTCTTGTGTGACTACCATCATATTGCAGTCCACACGTATCTCTTATGTGTGACTGCCATCATATTGCAGTCCACACGTATCTCTTATGTGTGACTGCCATCATATTGCAGTCTACACGTATCTCTTATGTGTGACTGCCATCATATTGCAGTCCACACGTATCTCTTGTGTGACTGCCATCACATTGCAGTCTACACGTATCTCTTATGTGTGACTGCCATCATATTGCAGTCTACACGTATCTCTTATGTGTGACTGCCATCATATTGCAGTCTACACGTATCTCTTATGTGTGACTGCCATCATACTGCAGTCTACACAAATATCTTGTGTGACTACCATCATATTGCAGTCCACACGTATCTCGTATGTGTGACTGCCATCATATTGCAGTCTACACAAATCTCTTATGTGTGACTACCATCATATTGCAGTCTACACGTATCTCTTATGTGTGACTGCCATCATATTGCAGTCTACACATATCTCTTACGTGTGACTGCCATCATATTGCAGTCTACACAAATCTCTTGTGTGACTACCATCATATTGCAGTCCACACGTACCTCTTATGTGTGACTGCCATCATATTGCAGTCTACACAAATCTCGTATGTGTGAGTACCATCATATTGCAGTCTACATGTATCTCTTATGTGTGACTGCCATCATATTGCAGTCCACACGTATCTCTTGTGTGACTGCCATCACATTGCAGTCTACACGTATCTCTTATGTGTGACTGCCATCATATTGCAGTCTACACGTATCTCTTATGTGTGACTGCCATCATACTGCAGTCTACACAAATATCTTGTGTGACTACCATCATATTGCAGTCCACACGTATCTCGTATGTGTGACTGCCATCATATTGCAGTCTACACAAATCTCTTATGTGTGACTACCATCATATTGCAGTCTACACGTATCTCTTATGTGTGACTGCCATCATATTGCAGTCCACACGTATCTCTTATGTGTGACTGCCATCATATTGCAGTCTACACAAATCTCTTATGTGTGACTACCATCATATTGCAGTCTACACGTATCTCTTGTGTGACTGCCATCATATTGCAGTCCACACGTATCTCTTATGTGTGACTGCCATCACATTGCAGTCTACACGTATCTCTTATGTGTGACTGCCATCATATTGCAGTCTACACAAATCTCTTGTGTGACTACCATCATATTGCAGTCCACACGTATCTTTATGTGTGACTGCCATCATATTGCAGTCTACACAAATCTCTTATGTGTGACTACCATCATATTGCAGTCCACACGTATCTCTTATGTGTGACTGCCATCACATTGCAGTCTACACGTATCTCTTATGTGTGACTGCCATCATATTGCAGTCTACACGTATCTCTTATGTGTGACTGCCATCATATTGCAGTCTACATGTATCTCTTATGTGTGACTGCCATCATATTGCAGTCTACACGTATCTCTTATGTGTGACTGCCATCATATTGCAGTCCACACGTATCTCTTATGTGTGACTGCCATCACATTGCAGTCTACACGTATCTCTTATGTGTGACTGCCATCATATTGCAGTCTACACGTATCTCTTATGTGTGACTGCCATCATATTGCAGTCTACACGTATCTCTTATGTGTGACTGCCATCATATTGCAGTCTACACGTATCTCTTATGTGTGACTGCCATCATATTGCAGTCTACACGCATCTCTTATGTGTAACTGCCATCTACTGGTCACACTTATCAAATATATTTTTCCCCTGGTCCCTATTTTTGACAGGGTATAAAAACTACCAATAACTATTGATATTGACCGATATAAAACACTTATATGGTGATAGTTTTCAGTCCTAAGGTCCACTGCATGACAGCATGATTCTGAATGACTACAATGCTGGCTTGTAAACAGGAGTTCAGAACATTCAGAGAGGGATTTTCCATCGGTGTAAAAATAATGATAACATCAAATCCAATATTGTGAATTATTGATTGGTTCAGTCCTTAATAGTCCTGTGTATAAAATATACTTGGCCCAAAATTCACATTCTTTCTCAAATTAAAAAGTTTTTTTTTTTCCGTTTTTTTCCGCAAAAATGTACTTTTTATTTAGGTTTTTTCCCGATTTATATGTGAATAAAAAATGGAATGAATAAAAAAGTCACCATTGACAGTTTCACGGAATGAACCCAGAATGAGCAGGCAAGCCTCCCTCTCTGATGCCTTAAGAGTCGTGCTGGACAACAAGCTGATATCTTAGGATTTTAGCTTGTCGGCTAGCGCGCTGGACTCTCATTCCACGGACGCATTTTCAACTTTTGTACATCTTGTTTGTGTTTTACCAGCAAATCGACTACCTGTCCTCCCAGTACGCCACCACCAAGAACCAAGTCCTCTACGACTTGGACAGTAAGTCTCTTACACCCTTAGTGGTCATTTTGTGTTATTGCTCTTTGTACTGCACACATTTCAGTGACTGAACACAAATATATTCTTGTTTTGTTTACAAACCCCGAAAGCAGTGAAGTTGTCACGTTGTGTAAATGGTAAATAAAAAGAGAATACAACAAATCCTTTTCAACTCATATTCAATTGAATAGACTGCAAAGACAAGATACTTCATGTTAAAACTGGTAAACGTTGTTGTTTTTGCAAATATTAGCTCATTTGGAATTGGATGCCTGCAACATGTTTAAAAAAAGCTGGCACAAGTGGCAAAAAAGACCGAGAGAGTTGAGGAATGCTCATCAAAGACTTATTTGGAACATCCCACAGGTGAACAGGCTAATTGGGAACAGGTGGGTGCCATGATTGGGTATAAAAGCAGCTTCCATGAAATGCTCAGTCGTTCACAAACAAGGACGGGGCGAGGGTCACCACTTTGTCAACAAATGCCTGAGCAAATTGTTTAAGAACAACATTTCTCAACCAGCTATTGCAAGGAATTTAGGGATTTCACCATCTACGCTCCGTAATATAATCAAAAGGTTCAGAGAATCTGGAGAAATCACTGCATCTAAGCCATGATATTACTGCGTCAAAAAGCGACATCAGTGTGTAAAGGATATCACCACATGGGCTCAGGAACACTTCAGAAAACCACCGTCAGTAACTACAGTTGGTCGCTACATCTGTAAGTGCAAGTTAAACTTCTACTATGCAAAGCCAAAGCCATTTATCAACAACACCCAGAGCTCATCTAAGACGAATTGATGCAAAGTAAAATAAAATGTTCTGTGGTCTGACGAGTCCACATTTCAAATTGTTTTTGGAAACTGTGGACGTCGTGTCCTCCGGACCAAAGAGGAAAAGAACCATCCGGACTGTTCTAGGTGCAAAGTGTAAAAGCCAGCATCTGTGATGGTATGGGGGTGTATTAGTGCCCAAGGCATGGGTAACTTACACATCTGTGAAGGCACCATTAATGCTGAAAGGTACATACAGCTTTTGGAGCAACATATGTTGCCATCCAAGCAATGTCTTTTTCATGGACGCCCCTGCTTATTTCAGCAAGACGATGCCAAGCCACGTGTTACAACAGTGTGGCTTCATAGTAAAAGAGTGCGGGTACTAGACTGGCCTGCCTGTAGTCCAGACATTGAAAATGTGTGGTGCAATATGAAGGCTAAAATATGAGGAGGGAGACTGTTGAACAACTTAAGCTGTACATCAAGCAAGAATGGGAAATAATTCCGCTTCAAAGTGGGTAGAGCTTTTTGCCCTGAAAGATGCCAAAACTCCAAAGGTCTGCCAAATTCTCAAAAATGACATTTTCACTCGCTGGGGAGTTCCCACATATCTTGTGTCTGACCGAGGGCCACAGTTCACAAGCCAACTGATGTCCCGTCTGTGCGAATCCTGGGGGGTAACCCATAAACTAACCACAGCTTACCACCCCCAAACCAACATGACAGAACGAGTCAATCGCACCCTCAAGACTATGATTGCCGCCTTCGTAGGGAACCATCATCAGGACTGGGATAAGTGGCTGCCTGAATTCCGGTTTGCCCTTAACACCGCTGTCCTTGAGACGACTGGTTCAACCCCTGCCAGGTTGACTCTCGGACGGAATCTGATGGGACCCCTGGAACGACTGGTGCACAAAGCTCCACCACCACACACATCTGCATATCACACCATACTTACACACACACCTAAAGGAGGAAGTGGAGAGACATGTAGGCGCGTCCAAAGCTCGACAAGCCAGATATTATAATGCACGACACAAAGATGTACACTTTGTAGTTGGGGATCTGGTCTGGATTAGGGCGCACCCACTTTCCAAAGCTTCAAGTAAATTCTCTGCCAAACTAGCACCCAGATGGTTAGGTCCTGTGCGGGTAGAGAAGAAGTTAGGTCCTGTAAATTACAGTATTCGTTGGTTGACTGATAAGTGTAAGGTGGATACTATTAATGTGGTAAACATGAAACCCTATTATGGTCCCCATAAGCCGCTGGCTGGGGGGGGGGGGGGGGGGGGTGTAATGGCCATAGGGGTCCATCGATATATATATATATATATATATAATAAATTGCCAGTCACAGTTAACTTGTGCTCAGCTGGGAAAATAAATATATATATATACTTATTATGTCATCCATTTACTTATTATAAACTGTTACAGGCGTATTTAATAATCATGTTAATATTAAATATGTACGTAAATAATATGTGGGGATATAAAAGGCATCCGGTTCTATCAGACCGGGCGGAAGCGGAAAGTGACGTCACTAACCACCTGGAGCACCTGTCAGACGCAGTGTTTTTTGCCACGGAGCCACTTCATGGATTAATCTTCCTTTTTGACTTTTTTGGTGTGCTTTCCATTGGCCTGTGGAGAACCGGGAGAACAGGGACTCTTTCCAGGAGGACTTTGAGTTGGATGCGCAGTCACGGTACCGTGAGTACACTGCTGCGGCTTTCAAACATTCATCGCTTGCCCGTACGTGCATGTCACGCTACGTGCGTGTCACGTACGTAACTTTTGGGACTTTGGGGAAATATATGTGTTGTATGAACTTTGGGCTGTGGGATTGAGTGTGTTGTGTAGGTGTTTGATTTATATTTGCGGGTTATATGGACGGGAGGGGGGAGTTGTTTGCTATGCGGGATTAATTTGTGGCATGTTAAATATAAGCCTGTTCATTTTGTGGCTGATAGTTATACATGTCTTGTGTTTATTTAATGTATTAATCATTCCCAGCTGAATGTCAGGTCCCACCCGTGACTCCTTAAATGCGTAGTGGCAAAGACTTGGGTGCGTTTGTTACAGAGTCAGTTCCCAAACCTTTACTGAGTGTTGTTAAAAGGAAAGGCCATGTAACACACTGGTAAAAATGCCCCTCTGACAACTTTTTTACAATGTGTTGCTGCTTTTGGGTTTTGTAGATCGACCAGGAAATTTAAGAGATCGGGCCCAGCGAAGCGTTTCTGGGTGTTGTTGATAAATGGGTTTGGCTTTGCATAGTACAGTTTTAACTTGCACTTACAGATGTAGCGACCATATAGTTACTGACGGTGGTTTTCTGAAGTGTTCATGAACCCATGTGGTGATATCCTTTACACACTGATGTCGCTTTTTTTTTGATGCAGTACCGCCTGAAGGGGTCCAAGGTCCGTAATATCATGGCTTACGTGCAGTGATTTCTCCAGATTCTCTGAACCTTTTGATGATATTACAGAGCGTGGATGGTGAAATCCCTAAATTCCTTGCAATAGCTGGTTGAGAAATGTTGTTCTTAAACAACTTGCTCAGGCATTTGTTGACAAAGTGGTGACCCCCGCCCCGTCCTCGTTTTGATGCGCGTTCCTCAACTTTCTCAGTCTTTTTTGCCACTTGTGCCAGCTTTTTTTGAAACATGCTGCAGGCACTGTCTTGTCTTTGCAGTCTATTCAATTGAATAGAAGTTGAAAAGGATTTGCAAATCATTGTATTCTCTTTTTATTTGCCATTTAACACAACGTGACAACTTCACTGCTTTTGGCTTTTGTAGTTTTTAAAATTGTTTTCATTATATTTTAATGTAAAAAAAAAAAAAGTGCATCTTGTTAGGCAGTGTTAAGAATGACTTTGTTGAACATTTCATAAAATACATGACAACAGAGCCTTTTATGCTTTCATTTTCTTTCATTTCCTTTATTAAAACATGCTTTGGTGCTGTTTTATTTGTTTGAGGAGGCCAAAGAAAAGTCATATTTCATATTTAATATGTTTGTGTAACAGACATAGGTCCGCTGCTGGGTGGAAGGATACACCATCAGTTAGATAAGGAGGTGCGACCCGCCTTGGACGCCGCGCTGAAGATGACAGGAGGTGCGTACTTCTTGTGCTCCTCTTTCATTTCCTCAAGGCGATACCAAGCCATGATATCAAAATGGGAAGAAAAAAAACAGTCCTATTCTTCTTGCCATGGAGTGATGCCACTTCCTGTCTGGGACTGCAGCTCCCCCTGCAGCTCAGAGAGATAATTACACTCCTTAGCCAGCATGAAGTGTGTCATGGTTGGCCAGAAAAGTGTGTTTATTCCCAAAAATAGTCCAATCCGATCATATTATCATGCTTACTGTCGATACAGAAATGATTTATTGATATTTTTTGTCAAAAGACACACAAAAATATGTAAAATGCTACTCTTTTGTTTCATAGCCATAGTTTTGCTTACTTTTTCTTTCTTTTCTTGTGCGAAGTGAAAATCGACAGAGCCATCAAAGGTAAACCCTAACCGAAGAATGACCCCTGACCTCTGACCCGGTGTCACGTGACACGGATGTCCCTCCCTTGCACTTCCTTCCTGTGTCATGAAGTCGTTGAAATGTTAAAACTGCACTTAAAAAAATCATTTCATTTCCCTTCCTGATGCAGTTTTAACAAAGTGAAAGGCATCGTTGCGTTCAAAGATGCTGGGAATTCTGCATGACCAGTCGTGTCGCATTTGAAAGTGTTTTGTTTGTGTCCCGCTCCCCTTTTTAACCGTAAAGCAGTTTTTTTGCATAACGTTTTTTTAAAATGCTTTGGATTTATTTGTGCTGTTGCTAGGCAGATTTGTTTTCAACATAGCTCCCGTTTAAAGCGTTAAATACAGTGTTCCCCATAAACTGCCAAGATACCTGTGGCGGTGGGGGCGTGGTCACCATGACATCATCGAGTAATTTGCATAATTTACTACAATGATATAATTTTCTCTAAAAAGGCTCAAAAAATTTATACTTACTAATTAATAACAGTTTTGTTTTAAACGTCCATCCATCCATCCATCCATTTTACAATATAATTACAACACTTTAAGTACATATTTATATACAGATTTGAACAATAAGTTATTCACTGAAATATATTTATTAATTGTGGTTCTTACAAAAAATATATCTTGTAAAATATAAAAGCTAAAATGTCTCTTAAAGCTCTGCCCCTTTAATTAGTGCATAATAAATAATTTAACTTTAGCCTACTACTACAACTATATTATTTACCAGCAACATAAAGTGAAACAGAGGCAGAGGTGTCCTGCCACAGTCAGTAACAAATAAACAGAAAACAGGACAAAAAAAAAAATATATATAAAATATTTGTGGCGGACGTAATTCTTTCGTGGCGGGCCGCCACAAATAAATGAATGTGTGGGAAACACTGAAATATGAAGGTATATTAGGTGTAGGTGTATGATTAGTTACATTATAGATGCAAAATACATGTTGAAAATGAAAGGGTAAAATCATAAAGATATCTTAATAAAATGTTTTATTTAGATTTGCACAGAAAGCTAGCTACATATTGCCTATCAAAGTATTAAAAAATAATAATAATACAGTATTTAGGTCTTGTGTAAATATGTAATAAGAAAACATGTTGAAGGTATACACAATAGAAGTGTGATGATAACCATAGAGTTGTGCCACGGTTTCTTGCAGCCATGCGAGAGACCAAGGAGGCCCTGGACAACGTCAGCGTGTCCCTGCAAGTTCTCCAAGAAGGTGCGGCACACCTCCACGTCCAGCTGGGTTTAGTCCGGGACAACATCAACAACACCCTGGACGACCCCGGGTGTCACGACGAGGAGTCGGACGCCACCTCCGCCCAGCTGTGTCGCAACATCCGCCTGTCGCTGGCACAGCTGCACATCAGTGCCAACTTCACACGGGTACTGTTCCATTATGACTTATATTCTTATTTGACTGTCTTTGTGACTTTTATTCATATTTTACTGTTCCATTATTCCTTATATTCTTATTGTACTGTTCCATTATGACTTATATTCATATTTGACTGTTCTTTTATGACTTATATTCATATTTGACTGTCTTTAGGACTTAAATTCATATTTTACTGTCTTCTTCCATTATGACTTATATTCATATTTTACTGTCTTTGTGACTTATATTCTTATTTTACTGTCTTTATAACTTATATTCATATTTTACTGTCTTTGTGACTTATATTCATATTCTACTGTTCCATTATGACTTATATTCATATTTACTGTATTTATGACTTATATTCATATTTGACTGTCTTTAGGACTTAAATTCATATTTTACTGTCTTCTTCCATTATGACTTATATTCATATTTTGCTGTATTTGTGACTTATATTCTTATTTTACTGTCATTGTGACTTATATTCTTATTTTACTGTCTTTATAACTTATATTCATATTTTACTGTCTTTGTGACTTATATTCATATTTTACTGTCTTTGTGACCTATATTCTTATTTGACTGTCTTTGTGACTTATATTCTTATTTGACTGTCTTTATGACTTATATTCATATTTTACTGTTCCATTATTCCTTATATTCTTATTGTACTGTTCCATTATGACTTATATTCATATTTGACTGTTCTTTTATGACTTATATTCATATTTGACTGTCTTTAGGACTTAAATTCATATTTTACTGTCTTCTTCCATTATGACTTATATTCATATTTCACTGTCTTTGTGACTTATATTCTTATTTTACTGTCTTTATAACTTATATTCATATTTTACTGTCTTTGTGACTTATATTCATATTCTACTGTTCCATTATGACTTATATTCATATTTACTGTATTTATGACTTATATTCATATTTGACTGTCTTTAGGACTTAAATTCATATTTT
Source organism: Entelurus aequoreus (assembly GCF_033978785.1). Lineage (NCBI taxonomy): Eukaryota > Metazoa > Chordata > Actinopteri > Syngnathiformes > Syngnathidae > Entelurus > Entelurus aequoreus. The sequence goes on from NC_084758.1 coordinate 12,378,298, forward strand.
ACTGTCTTCTTCCATTATGACTTATATTCATATTTTACTGTCTTTGTGACTTATATTCTTATTTTACTGTCTTTATAACTTATATTCATATTTTACTGTCTTTGTGATCTATATTCTTATTTTACTGTCTTTATAACTTATATTCATATTTTACTGTTTTTGTGACTTATATTCATATTCTACTGTTCCATTATGACTTATATTCATATTTACTGTATTTATGACTTATATTCAAATTTGACTGTCTTTATGACTTATATTCATATTTCACAGTTTGTATGACTTATATTTATATTTTACTGTCTTTATGACTTATATTCATATTTCACAGTTTTTATGACTTGTATTCATATTTTACTATGTCTTTGTGACTTATATTCTTATTTGACAATTATGACTTATATTCATATTTTACTATTCATATTTTACTGTCTTCTTCCATTATGACTTATATTCATATTTTACTGTCTTTCTGACTTATATTCTTATTTTACTGTCTTTGTGACTTATATTTTTATTTTACTGTCTTTGTGACTTATATTCATATTTACTGTATTTATGACTTATATTCATATTTGACTGTCTTTAGGACTTAAATTCATATTTTACTGTCTTCTTCCATTATGACTTATATTCATATTTCACTGTCTTTATGACTTATATTCTTATTTTACTGTCTTTATAACTTATATTCATATTTTACTGTCTTTGGGACTTAGATTCATATTCTACTGTTCCATTATGACTTATATTCATATTTACTGTATTTATGACTTATATTCATATTTGACTGTCTTTAGGACTTAAATTCATATTTTACTGTCTTCCTCCATTATGACTTATATTCATATTTTACTGTCTTTGTGACTTATATACTTATTTTACTGTCTTTGTGACTTATATTCTTATTTTACTGTCTTTATAACTTATATTCATATTTTACTGTCTTTGTGACTTATATTCATATTTTACTGTCTTTGTGACCTATATTCTTATTTTACTGTCTTTATAACGTATATTCATATTTTACTGTCTTTGTGACTTGTATTCATATTCTACTGTTCCATTATGACTTATATTCACATTGACTTATATTCAAATTTGACTGACTTTATGACTTATATTCATATTTCACTGTTTTTATGACTTATATTCATATTTATTGTCTTAGTGACTTATATTCATATTTTACTGTTCCATTATGACTTATATTCATATTTTACTGTCTTTATGACTTATATTCATATTTCACAGTTTTTATGACTTGTGTTCATATTTTACTGTCTTTGTGACTTATATTCTTATTTGACTGTTCCATTATGACTTATATTCATGTTTTACTATTCATATTTTACTGTCTGTGTGACTTATATTCATATTTTACTGTCTTTATGACTTATATTCATATTTTACTGTATTTATGAATTATTCAAATGTTACTGTCTTTATGACTTATATTCATATTTTACTGTATTTATGACTTATGTTCATATTTGACTGTCTTTATGACTTATATCCATATTTACTGTCTTCTTGCATAATGATTGACCATAATAATATAACTTTATTCCTACAATATTTTATATCTTTATTCTTGTAATATTATAACTTTATTCCTACACTATTTTGACTTTTTTTTTGCAATAATATAACTTTATTCTTATAATATTTTGGCTTTATGCTTGTAATATTATTACCCTTTTTTTTTTTTTTTTTTTTTTATAAATTGTTTATCTTTTTTGTGCAATAGTATAACTTTATTGCCATAATTGTATGACTTTACTATGATATTTAGACTTTATTTTTGCAATATAATTTTATTCCTTTAATATTTTATTACATGGTAGTATTTGGACTTATTATTATTGACAAATCATATTTTTAGGAATTTCTTTTTCCCCGTTACTTGTTTTTATTGTTTTTCCAATGTTGTTGTTTTTGTGTTAATTTTGCTAATATTTCCACCTTTTTTCTTGTCATATTATAACTTTATCCCCACAACATTTGGACTTAATTCACTTCATTCTTGTAATATATTTGTTTATTTGCATAACATTTCAACTTTATTCAAATAATATTTAGATTTTATTCCTGTAATATTAAGACTTTATTCCGATAATATTTTAGCTTTATTCTTGTAATATTTTTAACTGTATTCCCTATGATTTGATTTAAATCTTGTGATATTTTAACATTTATTCCTATCATATTCTGACTCTGTTTGTAAGATTATGACCAATTCTTGTAATATGACTTTTCCTGTAATATTTTGACTTTATTTTGTAATATTATAACTTGATTCCTGTAATATTTTGACTTTATTTTGTAATATTATAACTTTATTCCTACAATATTTTTGACATTATTCTTGTAATATTATAACTTTATTCCTACAATGTTTTGACTTTATGCTTGTGATATTATAACAAAAAAATGGTTACACATTTTTCATCATTTTTTTGCAATACTATAACTTTATTCCCATATGGTTTTGACTTTATTCTTGCTGTATTATAACTTTATTTCTTTAATATTTAGACTTTATTACATGGTAGTATTTGGACTTTATTGTTCTATTATAATTTTGACAAAGCATTATTTTACGGATGACTTTTACATTCTAGTACCACTGATAGTCACACACACACTATGACCAATTCTTGTAATACTACTTTTCCTACAATATTTGGACTTTATTTTGTAATATTATAACTTTATTCCTGTAATATTTTAGTTTTATTCTTATAATATCATAACTTGATTTCTATAGTTTGACTTCATGCTTGTGATATTATATAATCCCATAACATTGTGACTTGAACATTAGAACATTTTCTCTAATATTTTGACTTTATGCTAAAGTTATTCTCTTCTTTTATAATATAAAACACTTTCTTTTTCATGTGAGATTGAATTTGTCCCTTAATATTATCATAAGCTTTTATTTTTAAAATAATCATTTTTTTTGTTAATTTTGCAAATATTTCCACCTTTTTTCTTGTAATATTATAACTTTATTCCCACAACATTTGGACTTAATTCACTTCATTCTTGTAATATATGTATTTTTTTTATTTTCACAACATTACAACTTTATTTCAATAATATTATTATAATAAAATAGTATTTTATTCCTGTAATATTAAGACTTTATTCCTATAATGTTTTAGCTTTATTCTTGCAATAGTTTTAACTGTATTCCTATGAGTTGACTTAAATCTTGTGATATTTTAACTTTATTCCTATAATATTCTGACCAATTCTTGTAATACGACTTTTCCTAGAATATTCTGACTTTATTTTGTATTATTCTAACTTTATTCCTGTAATATTTTAGCTTTATTCTTGTAATACCATAACTTTATTCCTTTAGTTTGACTTCATGCTTGTGATATTATAACTTTATTCCCATAATATTTTGACTTGAACATTAGAACATTTTCTTTAATATTTTGACGTTATGCTAAAGTTATTCTCTTCTTTTATAATATGAAACGCTTCCTTTTTCATGTGAGATTGAATTTGTCCCTTAATAATGTTGTAAGCTTTTATTTTTTAAATAAAAATGTGTTTTGTTAATTTTGCAAATATTTCCACCTTTTTTCTTGTAATATTATATCTTTATTCCCACAACATTTGGACTTAATTCACTTCATTCTTGTAATATATACAGTATATTTTTTTATTTTCACAACATTGCAACTTTATTCCAATAATATTTAGATTTTATTCTTGTAATATTAAGACTTTATTCCTATAATATTTTAGCTTTATTCTTGTAATATTTTTAACTGTATTCCTATGATTTGACTTAAATCTTGTGATATTTTAACTTTATTTCTATAATTTTCTGACCAATTCTTGTAATACGACTTTTCCTAAAATATTCGGCTTTATTTTGTAAAATTATAACTTTATTCCTGTAATATTTTAGCTTTATTCTTGTAATACCATAACTTTATTCCTTTAATTTGACTTCATGCTTGTGATATTATAACTTTATTCCCATAATATTTTGACTTGAACATTAGAACGTTTTCTTTAATATTTTGACTTTATGCTAAAGTTATTCTCTTCTTTTATAATATGAAACGCTTCCTTTTTCATGTGAGATTGAATTTGTCCCTTAATAATGTTGTAAGCTTTTATTGTTTAAATAAAAATTTGTTTTGTTAATTTTGCAAATATTTCCACCTTTTTTCTTGTAATATTATATCTTTATTCCCACAACATTTGGACTTAATTCACTTCATTCTTGTAATATAAACAGTATATTTTTTTATTTTCACAACATTGCAACTTTATTCCAATAATATTTAGATTTTATTCCTGTAATATTAAGACTTTATTCCTATAATATTTTATCTTTATTCTTGTATTATTTTTAACTGTATTCCTATGATTTGACTTAAATCTTGTGATATTTTAACTTTATTTCTATAATTTTCTGACCAATTCTTGTAATACGACTTTTCCTAAAATATTCGGCTTCATTTTGTAAAATTATAACTTTATTCCTGTAATATTTTTGGCTTTATTCTTGTAATACCATAACTTTATTCCTTTAGTTTGACTTCATGCTTGTGATATTATAACTTTATTCCCATAATATTTTGACTTGAACATTAGAACATTTTCTTTAATATTTTGACTTTATGCTAAAGTTATTCTCTTCTTTTATAATATGAAACGCTTCCTTTTTCATGTGAGATTGAATTTGTCCCTTAATAATGTTGTAAGCTTTTATTTTTTAAATAAAAATTTGTTTTGTTAATTTTGCAAATATTTCCACCTTTTTTCTTGTAATATTATAACTTTATTCCCACAACATTTGGACTTAATTCACTTCATTCTTGTAATATATACAGTATATTTTTTTATTTTCACAACATTGCAACTTTATTCCAATAATATTTAGATTTTATTCTTGTAATATTAAGACTTTATTCCTATAATATTTTAGCTTTATTCTTGTAATATTTTTAACTGTATTCCTATGATTTGACTTAAATCTTGTGATATTTTAACTTTATTTCTATAATTTTCTGACCAATTCTTGTAATACGACTTTTCCTAAAATATTCGGCTTTATTTTGTAAAATTATAACTTTATTCCTGTAATATTTTAGCTTTATTCTTGTAATACCATAACTTTATTCCTTTAATTTGACTTCATGCTTGTGATATTATAACTTTATTCCCATAATATTTTGACTTGAACATTAGAACGTTTTCTTTAATATTTTGACTTTATGCTAAAGTTATTCTCTTCTTTTATAATATGAAACACTTTCTTTTTCATGTGAGATTTAATTTGTCCCTTAATATTATCATAAGCTTTTATTTTTTGATTAAACATTTTTTTTGTTAATTTAGCAAATATTTCCTCCTTTTTTCTTGTAATATTATAACTTTATTCCCACAACATTTGGACTTAATTCAGTTCATTCTTGTAATACATATATTTTTTTTATTTTCACAACATTACAACTTTTTTCCAATATTTAGATTTTATTCCTGTAATATTAAGACTTTATTCCTATAATATTTTAGCTTTATTCTTGTAATATTTTTAACTGTATTCCTATGATTTGACTTAAATTTTGTGATATTTAAACTTTATTCCTATAATATTCTGACCAATTCTTATAATACGACTTTTCCTAGAATATTTTGACTTTATTTTGTAATATTCTAACTTTATTCCTGTAGAATTTTAGCTTTTGGTATTATTATTATAGGAATAATACCATAACCTTATTCCTTTAGTTTGACTTCATGCTTGTGATATTATAACTTTATTCCCATAATATTTTGACTTGAACATTAGAACTTTTTCTTTAATATTTTGACTTTATGCTAAAGTTATTCTCTTCTTTTATAATATGAAACGCTTCCTTTTTCATGTGAGATTGAATTTGTCCCTTAATAATGTTGTAAGCTTTTATTTTTTAAATAAAAATTTGTTTTGTTAATTTTGCAAAGATTTTCACCTTTTTTCTTGTAATATTATAACTTTATTCCCACAACATTTGGACTTAATTCAGTTCATTCTTGTAATACATATATTTTTTTTATTTTCACAACATTACAACTTTTTTCCAATATTTAGATTTTATTCCTGTAATATTAAGACTTTATTCCTATAATATTTTAGCTTTATTCTTGTAATATTTTTAACTGTATTCCTATGATTTGACTTAAATTTTGTGATATTTTAACTTTATTCCTATAATATTCTGACCAATTCTTATAATACGACTTTTCCTAGAATATTCTGACTTCATTTTGTAATATTCTAACTTTATTCCTGTAGAATTTTAGCTTTTGGTATTATTATTATAGGAATATTACCATAACCTTATTCCTTTAGTTTGACTTCATGCTTGTGATATTATAACTTTATTCCCATAATATTTTGACTTGAACATTAGAACTTTTTCTTTAATATTTTGACTTTATGCTAAAGTTATTCTCTTCTTTTATAATATGAAACGCTTCCTTTTTCATGTAAGTTTGAATTTGTCCCTTAATATTATAATAAGCTTTTATTGTTTTAATATTTTGACTTCTGGTAAGATCTAATTTTGCACTGAACTGATTATACATTATATAATATTTTGACTTTACATTGCAACTTTATCCTCATAAAATGACTTTTGTTTAGTATTTTTCATCCTTTGAATGCATTGATGAAAGTGTCACTATGCTACTTTTCCACTTTTTGAACTCAACTCACTTTCTGTATTTCTGTTGTTGTTCTTCCAGCTTCCCAACGTGAACTCTCAGCTGGAGAAGATGAGCGACGTGTTGAAGACCGACCTCAGCGCCATCGTGCACAAGGTCAACTTGTTTCCATCAACTCTGAAAACAACCATTTGACCGTTTGTTTGTTTGTTTGTTTGTTTGTTTGTTTGTTTACTCATCAGGGCTACGCCTCCTTGAACGACACTCCTTATATGGTCATGGTGCAGACCAGAGGTGTTGTGGACAGTAAGTCGTTTGTTGGTGTTAGTGAGCAGCAAGTGGTGGTGTTTCTGATCACCAAGTTGAGGTGTTTGCCGCTGCAGAGGTGCAGAGTCTGCTGGACGACATCGGCAGCAACATCAGCAGCTTCGCCAAAGTCTTCCCGGTGCAGAAGTCGCTCGCCAACTTCACCATCTTCATCAGCCACGCCCACGCCAAGATCGAGGACCACTACCCCGACATCGACCAGATGGACTTCTACAGGTCACCACACACACAACACAAACATTTACTGTACGTGTCTTCATGTTTGATATCGTGCGGGTCAGATCGGGAATCTGTCAGGTTTTTAAACCGTTTACATGAAATATCATTGTTAAATAACATTGTACAGAAATATGTTTCATTATGTTTTTTTTTATTAACAAGATAACATTTTACAAATATGTTATTTTTATTTTTAAGTAACGTAGCATTTGACAAAGATATGTTTTATTTTACCAGTTAATAGCATTACATTTTAAAGCAATATTTTGTATTATATATCTAAATAACAAGAGAACATTTGACCAAAGTATGTTTTTTTTTTTACTTTGAGATAACAGGAAATAGGTTTTATTTTATTAAAAAAATAATGAGATAGAATATGCAAATAAATGTATTTTATTTATTTTTTTAGATTTTTTTGTATTTCAGTTTATTTTATTTTACAGTATATCATTGTTGAAAACATATTTTATTTTATCTTATAATAGTTTAGTTTTTTCTATTCAAATTGTAATGTTTACTACTACTATGTCAAATGAAAAATGTTAAATGTATACTACTGTAATGTAGTATTTGATTGTATTTTTAAATAACATTTCAATAAGATTTTACATGTTTTGAACTGTATTTTTCCTATTTTTGAATAACTTGATTACTATAACATGTATTTATTTTAAAACTTTAGATTTCATTTGACAGAAATATGTTTCATTATATTTTTTATTAACAAGATAACATTTTACAAAGATGTCATTTATATTGTTAAGTAACATAACATTTTTTAAAATGTTTTATTTTACCAGTAAATGTTAATACATTTTAAAGCAATATGTTTTATTTCATTATTAAATAGCAAGATAACATTTGATCAAAATACGTGTTTTTTTATTTTTAAATAACAGGAAATAGGTTTTATTTTATTTTTAAAATAAATAGTGATATTACAAAGAGATATGGTTGGTTTTTGTTTTTATTTTTTGTATTTCAGTTTATTTTATTTTACAGTATATCATTGTTGAAAATATATTTTATTTTATTTTCTAATAGTTTAGTTTTTTCTATTTAAATTGTATTGTTTACAGTACTATGTCAAATGAAAAATGTTAAATGCATAATACTGTAATTTAGGGCTATATAAATAAAAATTGATTGATTGATTGATAATGTAGTATTTCATTGTATTTTTAAATAACATTACAATAAGATTTTACGTGTTTTGTTGAACTGTATTTTTCCTATTTTTGAATAACTTGATTACTATAACATGTATTTATTTTAAAACTTTGGATTTCATTTGACAGAAATATGTTTCATTATATTTTTTATTAACAAGATAACATTTTACAAAGATGACATTTTTATTTTTAAGTAACATAACATTTTTCTAAAATGTTTTATTTTACCAGTAAATGTTAATACATTTTAAAGCAATATATTTTATTTCTTATTTGAATAGCAAGATAACATTTGACCAAAATACGTGTTTTTTTATTTTTAAATAATAGGAAATAGGTTTTATTTTATTTTTAAAATAATGAGATAGAATAAGCAGCAATATTACAAAGAGATATAGTTGGTTTTTCTTTTTATTTATATCATTGTTGAAAATGTATTTTATTTTATTTTCTAATAGTTTAGTTTTTTCTATTTAAATTGTATTGTTTACAATTAATGTCAAATGAAAAATGTTAAATGAATAATACTGTAATGTAGTATTTGATTGTATTTTTAAATAACATTTCAATAAGATTTTACATGTTTTGTTGAACTGTATTTTTCCTATTTTTGAATAACTTGATTACTATAACATGTATTTATTTTAAAGCTTTAGATTTCATTTGACAGAAATATGTTTCATTATATTTTTTATTAACAAGATAACATTTTACAAAGATGTAATTTTTATTTTTAAGCAACATAACATTTTTCTAAAATGTTTTATTTTACCAGTAAATGTTAATACATTTTAAAGCAATATGTTTTATTTCATTATTAAATAGCAAGATAACATTTGATCAAAATACGTGTTTTTTTATTTTTAAATAACAGGAAATAGGTTTTATTTTATTTTTAAAATAAATAGTGATATTACAAAGAGATATGGTTGGTTTTTGTTTTTATTTTTTGTATTTCAGTTTATTTTATTTTACAGTATAGCATTGTTGAAAATATATTTTATTTTATTTTCTAATAGTTTAGTTTTTTCTATTTAAATTATATTGTTTACAGTACTATGTCAAATGAAAAATGTTAAATGAATAATACTGTAATGTAGTATTTGATTGTATTTTTAAATAACATTCCAATAAGATTTTACATGTTTTGTTGAACTGTATTTTTCCTATTTTTGAATAACTTGATTACTATAACATGTATTTATTTGAAAACTTTGGATTTCATTTGACAGAAATATGTTTCATTATATTTTTTATTAACAAGATAACATTTTACAAAGATGACATTTTTATTTTTAAGTAACATAACATTTTTCTAAAATGTTTTATTTTACCAGTAAATGTTAATACATTTTAAAGCAATATATTTTATTTCTTATTTGAATAGCAAGATAACATTTGACCAAAATACGTGTTTTTTTATTTTTAAATAATAGGAAATAGGTTTTATTTTATTTTTAAAATAATGAGATAGAATAAGCAGCGATATTACAAAGAGATATAGTTGGTTTTTATTTTTATTTATATCATTGTTGAAAATGTATTTTATTTTATTTTCTAATAGTTTAGTTTTTTCTATTTAAATTGTATTGTTTACAATTAATGTCAAATGAAAAATATTAAATGAATAATACTGTAATGTAGTATTTGATTGTATTTTTAAATAACATTCCAATAAGATTTTACATGTTTTGTTGAACTTATTTTTCCTATTTTTGAATACCTTGATTACTATAACATGTATTTATTTTAAAACTATAGATTTCATTTGACAGAAATAAGTTTCATTATATTTTTTATTAACAAGATAACATTTTACAAAGATGTCATTTTTATTTTTAAGTAACCTAACATTTTTCTAAAATGTTTTATCTTACCAGTAAATATTAATACATTTTAAAGCAATACATTTTATTTCATAATTAAATAGCAAGATAACATTTGACCAAAATACGTGTTTTTTTATTTTTAAATAACAGGAAATAGGTTTTATTTTATTTTTAAAATAATGATATAGAATAAGCAGTGATATTACAAAGAGATATGGTTGGTTTTTGTTTTTATTTTTTGCATTTCAATTTATTTTATTTTGCAGTATATCATTGTTGAAAATATATTTTATTTTCTAATAGTTTAGTTTTTTCTATTTAAATTGTATTGTTTACAGTACTTTGTCAAATTAAAAATGTTAAAGGAATAATACTGTAATGTAGTATTTGATTGTATTTTTAAGTAACATTTCAAAAAGATTTTACATGTTTTGTTGAACTGTATTTTTCCTATTTTTGTATAACTTGATTAATATCACATTTATTTATTTTAAACCTTTAGATTTCATTTGACAGAAATATGTTTCATTATATTTTTTTATTAACAAGATAACATTTTACAAAGATGTTATTTTTGTTTTTAAGTAACATAACATTTTTCAAAGATATGTTTTATTTTACTGGTAAATAATATTACATTTTAAAGCAATATATTTTATTTTATATTTAAATAACAAGATAATATTTTACCAACATGTGTTTTTTAGTTTTAAATAACAGGAAATATATTTTATTTTATTATAAAAATAATTAGATAGAATAAGCAGCGATATTACAAAGAGATATGTTTTTATTTTAGATGTTTTTGTATTTCAGTTTATTTTATTTTACAATATATCATTAATGAAAATGTATTTTATTTTATTTTCAAATAGTTTTGTTTTTTTGTATTCTTTACAGTACTATGTCAAAAAAAGAAAGAATAATACTGTAATGTAGTATTTGATTGTACTTTTAAATAACATTTCAATAAAATTTTACATGTTTTGTTGAATTATACTTTTCCTATTTTTGAATAACTTCATTAATATAACATTTATTTATTTTAAACCTTTACATTTCATTTGACAGAAATATGTTTCATGTATTTTCTATGCAGTATCCTGTATTTAGTCATTTGTTTTTAAATAAGATCACAATTTACAGATATGTTTGTTATTAGTAAAAAATAAAAAAAGATAATATGTATATAATATTTATTTTGATTGACAAAAATCTAGTATTTTATTTAGAAAATATATTTTGTTTTATTTTCAATTTTTTTTTCCTTATTTGAAATGCATTTTTTACAGTACAATGTCTAATTTTAAAATAATAATAATAATAATGTAACCCTTTGTAGATTAATGTTTTGTTTGACTTATTAAATTGTATTTTTAAATAACATTACAATACAATTTTACAAACATGTATTGTTAAGTTGAATAAAATGTTTCCTGTTTGAAATAACTTGGTTAATACAACGTTTATTTTTTATAAACATTAAGATGACATCTTACAGAGCTGTGTTTTTATGTTTTTGTATGCAGTATCACATTTCTAAAATAACATTTAAATAAGGTTTTAGTGATTTTGTTTTGTTTTATTTCACATTTTTAGTCAAAATAGTGAAAATCGTGTCAAAGTACCTCGAAGGTAGAAAAGTGCAATTTACCATTTTCATGATTAATAAATAGCAAGCCATTTCAAAACAATATGTTTTATTAAAATGTTCAATAACATTTGACCTAGGTGTGTTTTTCATTTTTAGATAACAGGATAACGTTTTACAGAAATATGTTGTATTTTATTTGTAAAATAACAAGAATAAACTATATATAGATAGATGTTTTATTTCGATTAACAAAAAAAACCCTTTTTTTTTGACATTTTAATTTAGAAAATATTTTTTGTTTTATTTTCAAATGTGATTTCCTTTATTTAAATGTTTTTTTTTGTTGTTGTTGTTTTTTTTGCGGTGTCTAATTTTAAAATAATAATAATGTAACGTTTTGTTTTGTCTTACTTATTGAATTATATTTTTTTAAATAACATTACATAACATTTTACATGTTTTTCTATTAAATTTCATTTTTTTCTTATTTCTAAATAACTTGATTAACACAAAAATGTTTTTATTAAAAGGTATTTTAAACATTTAGATGAGATTTTACAAACATATATTGTGATGTTTTTTTACGCAAAATCTTAATATAATATGTTTCATTTTATTTTGAAATAACTTTTAAATTTTTTACATTTGGCATATATTTGTGCCATGTTTGTTATTGTTAGTGATGACATGATGACATGTATTATGTATTGAAAGATGCAGGAAGTGAACCATTGCTGACTTCCTCAGGTGGACGTGCTGCGTGGCCATGTGCTGCATGGTGGTCTTGGTGCTGGCCTTCAACTATCTGGGCCTGCTGTGCGGCACGCTGGGCTACGACAAGCACGCCTCGCCCACCACGCGGGGATGCATCTCCAACACGGGAGGAACCATGCTGATGGCGTAAGGCCGTGTTGCGTTCAAGTGCTTCTGCGGGATGAGATGATGGATTATTATTATAACTGTGGTGTGCACAGGGGCGTGGGCTTCAGCGTCATCTTCTCCTGGGTGCTGATGGGCCTGCTGACCGCCATCTTCCTGCTTGGAGGGAACATGGAGAAGCTCATCTGTGAGCCCTTTCACACCCGGGAACTCTTCAAGGTGACAATAGTACCTTCTCCACACCAACATGCGACAATAGTACCTTCTCCACACCAACATGCGACAATAGTACCTTCTCCACACCAACATGTGACAATAGTACCTTCTCCACACCAACATGCGACAATAGTACCTTCTCCACACCAACATACGACAATAGTACCTTCTCCACACCAACATGTGACAATAGTACCTTCTCCACATTAACATGTGACAATAGTACCTTCTCCACACCAACATGTGACAATAGTACCTTCTCCACACCAACATGTGACAATAGTACCATCTCCACACCAACATGTGACAATAGTACCTTCTCCACATCAACATGTGACAATAGTACCTTCTCCACACCAACATGTGACAATAGTACCTTCTCCAAACCAAAGTGAGACAATAGTACCTTCTCCACACCAACATGCGACAATAGTACCTGCTCCACACCAACATGCGACAATAGTACCTTCTCCACACCAACATGCGACAATAGTACCTTCTCCACACCAACATGTGACAATAGTACCTTCTCCAAACCAAAGTGAGACAATAGTACCTTCTCCACACCAACATGTGACAATAGTACCTTCTCCACACCAACATGTGACAATAGTACCTTCTCCACACCAACATGTGACAATAGTACCTTCTCCACACCAACATGTGACAATAGTACCTTCTTCACACCAACATGTGACAATAGTACCTTCTCCACACCAACATGTGACAATAGTACCTTCTCCACACCAACATGTGACAATAGTACCTTCTCCACACCAACATGTGACAATAGTACCTTCTCCACACCAACATGCGACAATAGTACCTTCTCCACACCAACATGCGACAATAGTACCTTCTCCACACCAACATGTGACAATAGTACCTTCTCCACACCAACATGCGACAATAGTACCTTCTCCACACCAACAGGTGACAATAGTACCTTCTCCACACCAACAGGCGACAATAGTACCTTCTCTACACCAACATGTGACAATAGTACCTTCTCCACACCAACATGCGACAATAGTACCTTCTCCACACCAACATGCGACAATAGTAACTTTTCCACACCAACATGCGACAATAGTACCTTCTCCACACCAACATGCGACAATAGTACCTTCTCCACACCAACATGTGACAATAGTACCTTCTCCACACCAACATGCGACAATAGTACCTCCTCCACACCAACATGCGACAATAGTACCTCCTCCACACCAACATGCGACAATAGTACCTTCTCCACACCAACATGTGACAATAGTACCTTCTCCACACCAACATGTGACAATAGTACCTTCTCCACACCAACATGTGACAATAGTACCTTCTCCACACCAACATGCGACAATAGTACCTTCTCCACACCAACATGCGACAATAGTACCTTCTCCACACCAACATGCGACAATAGTACCTTCTCCACACCAACATGTGACAATAGTACCTTCTCCACACCAACATGTGACAATAGTACCTTCTCCACACCAACATGTGACAATAGTACCTTCTCCACACCAACATGTGACAATAGTACCTTCTCCACACCAACATGTGACAATAGTACCTTCTCCACACCAACATGTGACAATAGTACCTTCTCCACACCAACATGTGACAATAGTACCTGCTCCACACCAACATGTGACAATAGTACCTTATCCACACCAACATGCGACAATAGTACCTTCTCCACACCAACATGTGACAATAGTACCTTCTCCACACCAACATGTGACAATAGTACCTTCTCCACACCAACATGTGACAATAGTACCTGCTCCACACCAACATGTGACAATAGTATCTTCTCCACACCAACATGCGGCAATAGTACCTTCTCCACACCAACATGTGACAATAGTACCTTCTCCACACCAACATGCGACAATAGTACCTTCTCCACACCAAAATGTGACAATAGTACCTGCTCCACACCAACATGTGACAATAGTACCTTCTCCACACCAACATGTGACAATAGTACCTTCTCCACACCAACATGCGACAATAGTACCTTCTCCACACCAACATGTGACAATAGTACCTTCTCCACACCCACATGCGACAATAGTACCTTCTCCACACCAACATGCACACCGACATGCGACAATAGTACCTTCTCCACACCGACATGCGACAATAGTACCTTTTCCACACCGACATGCGACAATAGTACCTTTTCCACACCGACATGCGACAATAGTACCTTCTCCACACCGACATGTGACAATAGTACCTTCTCCACACCGACATGTGACAATAGTACCTTCTCCACACCGACATGTGACAATAGTACCTTCTCCACACCAACATGTGACAATAGTACCTTCTCCACACCGACATGTGACAATAGTACCTTCTCCACACCGACATGTGACAATAGTACCTTCTCCACACCAACATGCGACAATAGTACCTTCTCCACACCAACATGCGACAATAGTACCTTCTCCACACCAACATGCGACAATAGTACCTTCTCCACACCAACATGCGACAATAGTACCTTCTCCACACCAACATGCGACAATAGTACCTTCTCCACACCAACATGTGACAATAGTACCTTCTCCACACCAACATGCGACAATAGTACCTTCTCCACACCAACATGTGACAATAGTACCTTCTCCACACCAACATGCGACAATAGTACCTTCTCCACACCAACATGTGACAATAGTACCTTCTCCACACCAACATGCGACAATAGTACCTTCTCCACACCAACATGTGACAATAGTACCTTCTCCACACCAACATGTGACAATAGTACCTTCTCCACACCAACATGCGACAATAGTACCTTCTCCACACCAACATGCGACAATAGTACCTTCTCCACACCAACATGCGACAATAGTACCTTCTCCACACCAACATGCGACAATAGTACCTTCTCCACACCAACATGCGCCAATAGTACCTTCTCCACACCAACATGTGACAATAGTACCTGCTCGACACCAACATGTGACAATAGTACCTGCTCGACACCAACATGTGACAATAGTACCTTCTCCACACCAACATGCGACAATAGTACCTTCTCCACACCAACATGCGACAATAGTACCTTCTCCACACCAACATGTGACAATAGTACCTTCTCCACACCAACATGCGGCAATAGTACCTTCTCCACACCAACCTGCGACAATAGTACCTTCTCCACACCAACATGTGACAATAGTACCTTCTCCACACCAACATGCGACAATAGTACCTTCTCCACACCAACATGCGCCAATAGTACCTTCTCCACACCAACATGCGACAATAGTACCTGCTCGACACCAACATGTGACAATAGTACCTTCTCCACACCAACATGTGACAATAGTACCTTCTCCACACCAACATGTGACAATAGTACCTTCTCCACACCAACATGTGACAATAGTACCTTCTCCACACCAACATGTGACAATAGTACCTTCTCCACACCAACATGTTACAATAGTACCTTCTCCACACCAACATGTGACAATAGTACCTTCTCCACACCCACATGTGACAATAGTACCTTCTCCACACCCACATGTGACAATAGTACCTTCTCCACACCAACATGTGACAATAGTACCTTCTCCACACCAACATGCGACAATAGTACCTGCTCCACACCAACATGCGACAATAGTACCTTCTCCACACCAACATGCGACAATAGTACCTTCTCCACACCAACATGCGACAATAGTACCTTCTCCACACCAACATGCGACAATAGTACCTTCTCCACACCAACATGTGATAATAGTACCTTCTCCACACCAACATGCGACAATAGTACCTTCTCTACACCAACATGTGACAATAGTACCTTCTCCACACCAACATGTGACAATAGTACCTGCTCCACACCAATATGTGACAATATTACCTTCTCCACACTAACATGTGACAATAGTACCTTCTCCACACCAACATGTGACAATAGTACCTTCTCCACACCAACATGCGACAATAGTACCTTCTCCACACCAACATGCGACAATAGTACCTTCTCCACACCAACATGTGACAATAGTACCTTCTCCACACCAACATGTGACAATAGTACCTTCTCCACACCAACATGCGACAATATTACCTTCTCCACACCGACATGTGACAATAGTACCTTCTCCACACCGACATGTGACAATAGTACCTTCTCCACACCAACATGTGACAATAGTACCTTCTCCACACCGACATGTGACAATAGTACCTTCTCCACACCAACATGTGACAATAGTACCTTCTCCACACCGACATGTGACAATAGTACCTTCTCCACACCAACATGTGACAATAGTACCTTCTCCACACCTACATGTGACAATAGTACCTTCTCCACACCAACATGTGACAATAGTACCTTCTCCACACCAACATGTGACAATAGTACCTTCTCCACACCAACATGCGACTATATTACCTTCTCCACACCAACATGTGACAATAGTACCTTCTCCACACCAACATGTGACAATAGTACCTTCTCCACACCAACATGCGACAATAGTACCTTCTCCACACCAATATGCGACAATAGTACCTTCTCCACACCAACATGTGACAATAGTACCTTCTCCACACCAACATGTGACAATAGTACCAGCTCCACACCAACATGTGACAATAGTACCTTCTCCACACCAACATGCGACAATAGTACCTTCTCCACACCAACATGTGATAATAGTACCTTCTCCACACCAACATGCGACAATAGTACCTTCTCTACACCAACATGTGACAATAGTACCTTCTCCACACCAACATGTGACAATAGTACCTGCTCCACACCAACATGTGACAATAGTACCTGCTCCACACCAACATGTGACAATAGTACCTTCTCCACACCAACATGTGACAATAGTACCTTCTCCACACCAACATGCGACAATAGTACCTTCTCCACACCAACATGCGACAATAGTACCTTCTCCACACCAACATGTGACAATAGTACCTTCTCCACACCAACATGTGACAATAGTACCTTCTCCACACCAACATGCGACAATATTACCTTCTCCACACCGACATGTGACAATAGTACCTTCTCCACACCGACATGCGACAATAGTACCTTCTCCACACCGACATGTGACAATAGTACCTTCTCCACACCGACATGTGACAATAGTACCTTCTCCACACCAACATGCGACAATAGTACCTTCTCCACACCAACATGTGACAATAGTACCTTCGCCACACCAACATGCGACAATAGTACCTTCTCCACACCAACATGCGACAATAGTACCTTCTCCACACCAACATGCGACAATAGTACCTTCTCCACACCAACATGCGACAATAGTACCTTCTCCACACCAACATGCGACAATAGTACCTTCTCCACACCAACATGTGACAATAGTACCTGCTCGACACCAACATGTGACAATAGTACCTGCTCGACACCAACATGTGACAATAGTACCTTCTCCACACCAACATGCGACAATAGTACCTTCTCCACACCAACATGCGACAATAGTACCTTCTCCACACCAACATGTGACAATAGTACCTTCTCCACACCAACATGCGGCAATAGTACCTTCTCCACACCAACCTGCGACAATAGTACCTTCTCCACACCAACATGTGACAATAGTACCTTCTCCAAATCAACATGTGACAATAGTACCTTCTCCACACCAACATGTGACAATAGTACCTTCTCCAAACCAACATGTGACAATAGTACCTTCTCCACACCAACATGTGACAATAGTACCTTCTCCACACCAACATGTGACAATAGTACCTTCTCCACACCAACATGCGACAATAGTACCTTCTCCACACCAACATGTGACAATAGTACCTTCTCCACACCAACATGCGACAATAGTACCTTCTCCACACCAACATGTGACAATAGTACCTTCTCCACACCAACATGCGACAATAGTACCTTCTCCACACCGACATGTGACAATAGTACCTTCTCCACACCAACATGCGACAATAGTACCTTCTCCACACCGACATGTGACAATAGTACCTTCTCCACACCAACATGTGACAATAGTACCTTCTCCACACCAACATGTGACAATAGTACCTTCTCCACACCAACATGTGACAATAGTACCTTCTCCACACCGACATGGGACAATAGAACCTTCTCCACACCAACATGTGACAATAGTACCTTCTCCAACATGTGACAATAGTACCTTCTCCACACCAACATGTGACAATAGTACCTTCTCCACACCAACATGCGACAATAGTACCTGCTCCACACCAACATGTGACAATAGTACCTTCTCCACACCAACATGTGACAATAGTACCTTCTCCACACCAACATGTGACAATAGTACCTTCTCCACACCAACATGTGACAATAGTACCTTCTCCACACCAACATGTGACAATAGTACCTTCTCCACACCAACATGTGACAATAGTACCTTCTCCACACCAACATGCGACAATAGTACCTTCTCCACACCAACATGTGACAATAGTACCTTCTCCACACCAACATGTGACAATAGTACCTTCTCCACACCAACATGTGACAATAGTACCTTCTCCACACCAACATGTGACAATAGTACCTTCTCCACACCAACATGCGACAATAGTACCTTCTCCACACCAACATGTGACAATAGTACCTTCTCCACACCAACATGT
Source organism: Entelurus aequoreus (assembly GCF_033978785.1). Classification (NCBI taxonomy): domain Eukaryota; kingdom Metazoa; phylum Chordata; class Actinopteri; order Syngnathiformes; family Syngnathidae; genus Entelurus; species Entelurus aequoreus. Next base: position 12,397,896 of record NC_084758.1, read on the forward strand.
GACAATAGTACCTTCTCCACACCAACATGCGGCAATAGTACCTTCTCCACACCAACACCAACATGTGACAATAGTACCTTCTCCACACCAACACCAACATGTGACAATAGTACCTTCTCCACACCAACATGTGACAATAGTACCTGCTCCACACCAACATGTGACAATAGTACCTTCTCCACACCAACATGTGACAATAGTACCTTCTCCACACCAACATGTGACAATAGTACCTTCTCCACACCAACATGTGACAATAGTACCTTCTCCACACCAACATGCGACAATAGTACCTTCTCCACACCAACATGCCACAATAGTACCTGCTCCACACCAACATGCGACAATAGTACCTTCTCCACACCAACATGCGGCAATAGTACCTTCTCCAAACCAACATGCGACAATAGTACCTTCTCCACACCAACATGCGACAATAGTACCTTCTCCACACCAACAGGCGACAATAGTACCTTCTCCATACCAACATGCGACAATAGTACCTTCTCCACACCAACATGCGACAATAGTACCTTCTCCACACCAACATGCGGCAATAGTACCTTCTCCACACCAACATGCGACAATAGTACCTTCTCCACACCAATATGCGACAATAGTACCTTCTCCACAACAACATGCGACAATAGTACCTTCTCCACAACAACATGCGACAATAGTACCTTCTCCACACCAACATGTGACAATAGTACCTTCTCCACACCAACATGCGACAATAGTACCTTCTCCACACCAATATGCGACAATAGTACCTTCTCCACAACAACATGCGACAATAGTACCTTCTCCACACCAACATGTGACAATAGTACCTTCTCCACATCAACATGTGACAATAGTACCTTCTCCACACCAACATGCGACAATATTACCTTCTCTACACCAACATGTGACAATAGTACCTTCTCCACACCAACATGTGACAATAGTAGCTTCTCCACACCAACATGCGACAATATTACCTTCTCCACACCAACATGCGACAATAGTACCTTCTCCACACCAACATGCGACAATAGTACCTTCTCCACACCAACATGCGACAATAGTACCTTCTCCACACCAACATGTGACAATAGTACCTTCTCCACACCAACATGTGACAATAGTACCTGCTCCACACCAACATGTGACAATAGTACCTTCTCCACACCAACATGTGACAATAGTACCTTCTCCACACCGACATGTGACAATAGTACCTTCTCCACACCGACATGTGACAATAGTACCTTCTCCACACCGACATGTGACAATAGTACCTTCTCCACACGAACATGTGACAATAGTACCTTCTCCACACCGACATGTGACAATAGTACCTTCTCCACACCGACATGTGACAATAGTACCTTCTCCACACCGACATGTGACAATAGTACCTTCTCCACACCGACATGTGACAATAGTACCTTCTCCACACCAACATGTGACAATAGTACCTTCTCCACACCAACGTGTGACAATAGTACCTTCTCCACACCAACATGCGACAATAGTACCTTCTCCACACCAACATGTGACAATAGTACCTTCTACACACCAACATGTGACAATAGTACCTTCTCCACACCAACATGCGACAATAGTACCTTCTCCACACCAACATGCGGCAATAGTATCTTCTCCACGCCAACATGTGACAATAGTACCTTCTCCACACCAACATGTGACAATAGTACATTCTCCACACCAACATGCGACAATAGTACCTTCTCCACACCAACATGCGGCAATAGTATCTTCTCCACACCAACATGCGACAATAGTACCTTCTCCACACCAACATGTGACAATAGTACCTTCTCCACACCAACATGTGACAATAGTACCTTCTACACACCAACATATGACAATAGTACCTTCTCCACACCGACATGTGACAATAGTACCTTCTACACACCAACATGTGACAATAGTACCTTCTCCACACCGACATGTGACAATAGTACCTTCTCCACACCGACATGTGACAATAGTACCTTCTCCACACCGACATGTGACAATAGTACCTTCTCCACACCAACATGTAACAATAGTACCTTCTCCACACCAACATGCGACAATAGTACCTTCTCCACACCAACATGTGACAATAGTACCTTCTCCACACCAACATGTGACAATAGTACCTTCTCCACACCAACATGTGACAATAGTACCTTCTCCACACCAACATGTGACAATAGTACCTTCTCCACACCAACATGCGACAATAGTACCTTCTCCACACCAACATGTGACAATAGTACCTTCTCCACACCAACATGCGACAATAGTACCTTCTCCAAATCAACATGTGACAATAGTACCTTCTCCACACCAACATGTGACAATAGTACCTTCTCCAAACCAACATGTGACAATAGTACCTTCTCCACACCAACATGTGACAATAGTACCTTCTCCACACCAACATGTGACAATAGTACCTTCTCCACACCAACATGCGACAATAGTACCTTCTCCACACCAACATGTGACAATAGTACCTTCTCCACACCAACATGCGACAATAGTACCTTCTCCACACCAACATGTGACAATAGTACCTTCTCCACACCAACATGCGACAATAGTACCTTCTCCACACCGACATGTGACAATAGTACCTTCTCCACACCAACATGCGACAATAGTACCTTCTCCACACCGACATGTGACAATAGTACCTTCTCCACACCAACATGTGACAATAGTACCTTCTCCACACCAACATGTGACAATAGTACCTTCTCCACACCAACATGTGACAATAGTACCTTCTCCACACCGACATGGGACAATAGAACCTTCTCCACACCAACATGTGACAATAGTACCTTCTCCAACATGTGACAATAGTACCTTCTCCACACCAACATGTGACAATAGTACCTTCTCCACACCAACATGCGACAATAGTACCTGCTCCACACCAACATGTGACAATAGTACCTTCTCCACACCAACATGTGACAATAGTACCTTCTCCACACCGACATGTGACAATAGTACCTTCTCCACACCGACATGTGACAATAGTACCTTCTCCACACCAACATGCGACAATAGTACTTTCTCCACACCAACATGCGACAATAGTACCTGCTCCACACCAACATGTGACAATAGTACCTTCTCCACACCGACATGTGACAATAGTACCTTCTCCACACCGACATGTGACAATAGTACCTTCTCCACACCGACATGTGACAATAGTACCTTCTCCACACCAACATGCGACAATAGTACCTTGTCCACACCAACATGCGACAATAGTACCTTCTCCACACCAACATGCGACAATAGTACCTTCTCCACACCAACATGTGACAATAGTACCTTCTCCACACCAACATGTGACAATAGTACCTTCTCCACACCAACATGTGACAATAGTACCTTCTCCACACCAACATGTGACAATAGTACCTTCTCCACACCAACATGCGACAATATTACCTTCTCTACACCAACATGCGACAATAGTACCTTCTCCACACCAACATGCGACAATACTACCTTCTCCACACCAACATGTGACAATAGTACCTTCTCCACACCAACATGTGACAATAGTACCTTCTCCACACCAACATGTGACAATAGTACCTTCTCCACACCAACATGTGACAATAGTACCTTCTCCACACCAACATGCGACAATAGTACCTTCTCCACACCAACATGCGACAATAGTACCTTCTCCACACCAACATGTGACAATAGTACCTTCTCCACACCAACATGTGACAATAGTACCTGCTCCACACCAACATGCGACAATAGTACCTTCTCCACACCAACATGTGACAATAGTACCTTCTCCACACCAACTTTGCTCTGTATTGGTGTGGAACTCCACAGGTGGTGGACTCACCGTACCTGGTGAGCTCCGAGTGGAAGAACTTCATCCCAGGCTACATGTACAACGACTCTGAGCTGGAGCTGAGTGCAGAGAGCTTGTACAGGTGAGGACGTCTCACCCCAAAGCAGTTCTGGGCAAATGAAGGCCCGGGTGCCCGCCCGGACATTCCAAATAATTGTTATAGATGTTTAAGATGTTAAGTGTAGCTGCCATTATCTCTTCTAATGACCTTCAACTATACTAAGTCTTTCAATGCTCGGAATCTGCGCTTTTGCTATGTATACTAGTTCATATGGTAATCTAATTACTTACTATGGTCATGTAATTAGTTACTCTGGTAATGTAATTAGTTACCATGGTCATTTAATTAGTTACTATGGTCATGTAATTAGTTACCATGGTCATGTAATTAGTTACTATTGTCATGTAATTAGTCACTATGGTAATGTAATTAGTTACCATGGTCATGTAATTACTTACTATGGTCATGTAATTAGTTATTATGGTCATCTAATCAGTTACTTTGGTCATGTAATTAGTTACTATGGTCATGTAATTAGTTACTACGGTCATGAAATAGTTACTATGGTCATGTAATTAGTTACTATGGTCATGTAATTAGTTACTACGGTCATGAAATAGTTACTATGGTCATGTAATTAGTTACTATGGTCATGTAATTAGTTACTACGGTCATGAAAAAGTTACTATGGTCATGTAATTAGTTACCATGGTCATGTGATTAGTTACTATGGTCATGTAATTAGTTACTATGGTCATCTAATCAGTTACTTTGGTCATGTAATTAGTTACTATGGTCATGTAATTAGTTACTACGGTCATGAAATAGTTACTATGGTCATGTAATTAGTTACCATGGTCATGTAATTAGTTACTACGGTCATGAAATAGTTACTATGGTCATGTAATTAGTTACTCTGGTAATGTACTGTAATTAGTTACTATTGTCATGTAATTAGTCACTCTGGTAATGTAATTAGGTACTATGGTCTTGTAATTAGTTACTATGGTCTTGTAATTAGTTACTATGGTCATATAATTAGTTAACATGGTCATCTAATTAGTTAACATGGTCATCTAATTAGTTACTTTTGTAATCTAATTAGTTACTTTTGTAATCTAATTACTTACTTGGTCATCTAATTAGTTACTATGGTAATGTAATTAGTTACTATGGTCATCTAATTAGTTAATATGGTCATCTAATTAGTTAATGTGGTCATCTAATTAGTTACTCTGGTAATGTAATTAGTTATTATTGTCATGTAATTAGTCACTATGGTAATGTAATTAGTTACCATGGTCATGTAATTAGTTACTATGGTCATCTAATCAGTTACTTAGGTCATCTAATCAGTTACTTAGGTCATGTAATTAGTTAATATAGTCATGTAAATAGTTACTACGGTCATGAAATAGTTACTATGGTCATGTAATTAGTTACTTTGGTCATGTAATTAGTTACTACGGTCATGAAATAGTTACTATGGTCATGTAATTAGTTACTATGGTCATGTAATTAGTTACTACGGTCATGAAATAGTTACTATGGTCTTGAAATTAGTTACTACGGTCATGAAATAGTTACTATGGTCATGTAATTAGTTACTCTGGTAATGTACTGTAATTAGTTACTATTGTCATGTAATTAGTTACTATTGTCTTGTAATTAGTTACTATGGTCATCTAATCAGTTACTTTGGTCATCTAATTAGTTACTATGGTCATCTAATTAGTTACTATGGTCATCTAATGAGTTACTTTGGTCATCTAATTAGTTACTATGGTCATCTAATTAGTTACTATGGTCATACAATTAGTTAACACGGTCATCTAATTAGTTACTTTTGTGATCTAATTAGTTACTATGGTCATCTAATTAGTTACTATGGTCATTTATTGAGTTACTATGGTCATGTAATTAGTTACTAGGGTCATGTAATTAGTTACTATGGTCATGTAATTAGTTACTATGTTGTATGTTTTTATGTCGCACGTTTGCACCAAGAAAAATTCCTAGTTTGTGAACCCGTTCTCAAACAATGGCAATAAAACTATTCTGATTCGGATTCTGATTCTGATTAAATAGTTACTATGGTCATGTAATTAGTTACTCTGGTAATGTACTGTAATTAGTTACTATTGTCATTTAATTCGTTACTATGGTCATCTAATCAGTTACTTTGGTCATATAATTAGTTACTATGGTAATCTAATTAGTTAACATGGTCATCTAATTAGTTACTTTTGTAATCTAATTAGTTACTTGGTCATCTAATTAGTTACTATGGTCATGAAATAGTTACTATGGTCATCTAATTTTAGGGGCGGTATAGCTCGGTTGGTAGAGCGGCCGTGCCAGCAACTTGAGGGTTGCAGAGTCGATCCCCGCTTCCACCATCCTAGTCACTGCCGTTGTGTCCTTGGGCAAGACACTTTACCCACCTGCTCCCAGTGCCACCCACACTGGTTTGAATGTAACTTAGATATTGGGTTTCACTATGTAAAGCGCTTTGAGTCACTTGAGAAAAAAGCGCTATATAAATGTAATTCACTTCACTTCACTAATGAGTTACTATGGTCATATAATTAGTTAACATGGTCATCTAATTAGTTACTTTTGTAATCTAATTAGTTACTTGGTCATCTAATGAGTTACTATGGTCATGTAATGAGTTACTATGATCATCTTATTAGTTACTATGATCATCTTATTAGTTACTTTGGTCATCTAATTAGTTACTATGGTAATGTAATTAGTTACTATGGTCATGAAGTAGTTACTATGGTCATGTAATTAGTTACTATTGTCATGTAATTAGTCACTATGGTAATGTAATTAGTTACTATGGTCATGTAATCAGTTACTTTGGTCATCTAATGAGTTACTATGGTCATCTAATGAGTTACTAAGGTTATATAATTAGTTACCATGGTCATCTAATTAGTTACCATGGTCATCTAATTAGTTACTTTTGTAATTTAATTAGTTACGTGGTCATCTAATTAGTTACTTTTGTAATTTAATTAGTTACTTGGTCATCTAAGTAGTTACCATGGTCATCTAATTAGTTACTTTTGTAATTTAATTAGTTACTTGGTCATCTAAGTAGTTACTGTGGTCATCTAATTAGTTACTGTGGTCATCTAATTAGTTACTTTGGTAGTCTAACTAGTTATTATGGTAATTTAATGAGTTACTATGGTAATGTAATGAATTACTATGGTCATGTAATGAGTTACTAAGGTCATCTAATGAGTTACTATGGTAATGTAATGAGTTACTATGGTAATGTAATGAGTTACTACGGTAATGTAATGAGTTACTACGGTCATGTAATGAGTTACTATGGTAATGTAATGAGTTATGGTAATGTAATGAGTTACTACGGTCATGTAATGAGTTACTATGGTAATGTAATGAGTTACTATGGTCATCGTATTAGTTACTATGATCATCTAATTAGTTACTAGGATCATCTAATTAGTTACTAGGATAATATAATTAGTTACTATGGTCATCTAATTAGTTACTTTTGTAATTTAATTAGTTACTTGTTCATCTAAGTAGTTACCATGGTCATCTAATTAGTTACTTTTGTAATTTAAATAGTTACTTGGTCATCTAAGTAGTTACTGTGGTCATCTAATTAGTTACTGTGGTCATCTAATTAGTTACTTTGGTAGTCTAACTAGTTATTATGGTAATTTAATGAGTTACTATGGTAATGTAATGAGTTACTATGGTCATGTAATGAGTTACTAAGGTCATCTAATGAGTTACTATGGTAATGTAATGAGTTACTACGGTAATGTAATGAGTTACTACGGTCATGTAATGAGTTACTATGGTAATGTAATGAGTTACTACGGTAATGTAATGAGTTACTGCGGTCATGTAATGAGTTACTATGGTAATGTAATGAGTTACTATGGTCATCGTATTAGTTACTATGATTATCTAATTAGTTACTAGGATCATCTAATTAGTTACTATGGTCATCTAATTAGTTACTTTTGTAATTTAATTAGTTACTTGGTCATCTAATTAGTTACTGTGGTCATCTAATTAGTTACTGTGGTCATCTAATTAGTTACTTTGGTAGTCTAACTAGTTATTATGGTAATGTAATGAGTTACTATGGTAATGTAAAGAGTTACTATGGTCATGTAATGAGTTACTATGGTCATGTAATGAGTTACTAAGGTCTTCTAATGAGTTACTACGGTCATGTAATGAGTTACTATGGTAATGTAATGAGTTACTATGGTCATTGTATTAGTTACTATGATCATCTAATTAGTTACTAGGATCATCTAATTAGTTACTAAGGTCATCTAATGAGTTACTACAGTAATGTAATGAGTTACTATGGTAATGTAATTAGTTACTATGGTCATCTAATGAGTTACTATGGTAATGTAATTAGTTACTATGGTCATCTAATGAGTTACTACGGTAATGTAATTAGTTACTATGGTCATCTAATGAGTTACTATGGTAATGTAATGAGTTACTATGGTCATCTAATGAGTTACTACGGTAATGTAATTAGTTACTATGGTCATCTAATGAGTTACTACGGTAATGTAATTAGTTGCTATGGTAATGTAATGAGTTACTATGGTAATGTAATGATATGGTCATGTAATTAGTTGCTATGGTAATGTAATGAGTTACTATGGTAATGTAATGATATGGTCATGTAATTAGTTGCTATGGTAATGTAATGAGTTACTATGGTAATGTAATGATATGGTCATGTAATTAGTTGCTATGGTAATGTAATGAGTTACTATGGTAATGTAATGAGTTACTATGGTAATGTAAGTCACAGCAGCTCAGAGGAGGCACCAAGCAGTGTGGGTGGGGAGTGTTTCCACAGAGTGTTTCCACAGTGAAATGTGGGTGTAAGGGACAGACGTGGAAGGAGATTTGTACAACAAAGTTCTAAAACTTAGTGATCAGATATATCAGATTGTAAGTGTGTGTTTTTTTACCCTTCATGTTCATATTTCACTGTGTTTGTTGCATTTCACTTGATTGTAAAATATGTGGATGGAGAGGGGGGGGGGGGGGGTGACCTTCACATGTTGTCAATATTCACTCTTTTATCCTTCTTAGTTAATATTGTAACATTCTTTATTTTCATCTACATTCTGGCTGTAAAAAATGTAAAAAAATGTACAATTCCATTCCGTTTTTTAAGGCGATCTGTCTTGTAACATGGAATAATAAATGATTATCATTTATTATTACATACACTGAACAAAAATATAAATGCAACACTTTTGTTGTTGTTGCCATTTTTCATGAGTTGAAGTCAAAGATGTAAAAACATTTTAGTGTGATGACTCCTTTCACATTTTCCAACCCATTTCAAGCGTTCCACTGTCAAAACATTCCTCTTAGTCACGACTAAAAACCAAGTTAGTTTAAAAACTTGAAAAATTCCCGTTTTTTTTCTGAAATTCCTTAATACCATTTTTCAATTAAAAAACTGTTACTACTTCAACATTTCTTGCCCGATTTAAACAATTCCAACACCAACCAATTCAGCTCATTCAGGACATTTATGCTCCTAGTCATTTTTTTTTAAAAATCCAGCTTTTCCAAAATTCCCGAATTTCCAGGAAGTTCCCTTTTAAATGAATGGGACATTTCTCCAAGTTTCACAACTCCCACATTTTTCATGCGATTCAAACCATTCCAACTTCAAAATATTCAGCCTCTTCAGGAATTGTGTGCTCCCTTTCAACATTTATACAAAATTCCCGGATTTCCTAGAAATCCCAGTTTCAGGGACATTTTCCCCATTCATAATAAATTATCCATTTTTCAAACGTCCACAATTCCCACATTTTCAACCGATTCAAACCATTCCACCTCATCCTGGAAATTCAAACAACTATTTGTCCACCTTCAACAAATTTCCAGGAATTCCGTTTTTTTTTTTCTAACCTTATTTCCAACATTTTTAGTGCGATGACTCCTTTCACATGTTTCAACCCATTTCAAGCGTTCCACTGTCAAAACATTTTTCATAGTCAGGACAAAAAAACAAGTTAGTTTAAGAACTTGAAAAATTCCCGGTTTTCACAAAATTCCTTAATACTATTTTTCAATTAAAAACTGTTACTACTTCAACATTTCTTGACCGATTTAAACAATTCTAACACCAACCAATTCAGCTCATTCAGAAAATGCATGCTCCTGATCATTTTCAAAAAATCCCGCTTTTCCCAAAATTCCCGAATTTCCAGGAATTTCTCATTGAAATGAATGGGACATGTTTCCAAGTTCCACAACTCCCACATGTTTTCATACGATTCAAACCGTTCCGACTTCAAAATATTCAGCCTCTTCAGGAATTGTGTGCTCCCTTTCAACACTTATACAAAATTCCCGGATTTCCTAGAAATCCCAGTTTTAGGGACATTTTCCCCATTCATAATGAATTATCAATTTTTCAAACTTCCACAATTCCCACATTTTTCAACCGATTCAAACCATTCCACCTTCAACACATTCAACTCATCCTGGAAATTATAATAACTTTTTTTCCACATTCAACAAATTTCCAGGAATTCCCGGTTTTTTTTTCTAACCTTATTTCCAACATTTTTAGAGCGATGACTCCTTTTTACATTTTTCAACCCATTTCAAGCGTTCCACTGTCAAAGCATTCCTCTTAGTCAGGAAAAAAAAAACAAGTTGCTTTAAGGACTTGAAAAATTCCCGGTTTTCACAAAATTCCTTAATACCATTTTTCAATTAAAAACTGTTACTACTTCAACATTTCTTGCCCGATTTAAACAATTCCAACACCAACCAATTCAGCTCATTCAGGACATTAATGCTCCTAGTCATTTTTTTTTTTAAATCCAGCTTTTCCAAAATTCCCGAATTTCCAGGAAGTTCCCTTTTAAATGAATGGGACATTTCTCCAAGTTTCACAACTCCCACATTTTTCATGCGATTCAAACCATTCCAACTTCAAAATATTCAGCCTCTTCAGGAATTGTGTACTCCCTTTCAACATTTATACAAAATTCCCGGATTTCCTAGAAATCCCAGTTTTAGGGACATTTTCCCCATTCATAATGAATTATCAATTTTTCAAACTTCCACAATTCCCACATTTTTCAACCGATTCAAACCATTCCACCTTAACACATTCAACTCATCCTGGAAATTCTAACAACTATTTTTCCACCTTCAACAAATTTCCAGGAATTCTTGTTTATTTTTTTCTAACCTTATTTCCAAAATTTTTAGTGCGATGATTCCTTTCACATTTTTCAACCCATTTCAAGCGTTCCACTGTCAAAACATTTTTCATAGTCAGGACAAAAAAACAAGTTAGTTTAAGAACTTGAAAAATTCCCGGTTTTCACAAAATTCCTTAATACCATTTTTCAATTAAAAACTGTTACTACTTCAACATTTCTTGACCGATTTAAACAATTCTAACACCAACCAATTCAGCTCATTCAGAACATTCATGCTCCTGATCATTTTCAAAAAATCCCGCTTTTCCCAAAATTCCCGAATTTCCAGGAATTTCTCATTGAAATGAATGGGACATGTTTCAAAGTTCCACAACTCCCACATGTTTTCATACGATTCAAACCGTTCCAACTTCAAAATATTCAGCCTCTTCAGGAATTGTGTGCTCCCTTTCAACACTTATACAAAATTCCCGGATTTCCTAGAAATCCCAGGTTCGGGGACATTTTCCCCATTCATAATGAATTATCCATTTTTCAAACTTCCACAATTCCCACATTTTTCAACCAATTCAAACCATTCCACCTTCAACACATTCAACTCATCCTGGAAATTCTAATAACTTTTTTTCCACATTCAACAAATTTCCAGGAATTCCGTTTTTTTTTTCTAACCTTATTTCCAACATTTTTAGTGCGATGACTCCTTTTTACATTTTTCAACCCATTTCAAGCGTTCCACTGTCAAAACATTCCTCTTAGTCAGGACAAAAAAACAAGTTGCTTTAAGAACTTGAAAAATTCCCGATTTTCACAAAATTCCTTAATACCATTTTTCAATTAAAAACTGTTACTACTTCAACATTTCTTGCCCGATTTAAACAATTCCAACACCAACCAATTCAGCTCATTCAGGACATTAATGCTCCTAATCATTTTTTTTTTTTAATCCAGCTTTTCCAAAATTCCCGAATTTCCAGGAAGTTCCCTTTTAAATGAATGGGACATTTCTCCAAGTTTCACAACTCCCACATTTTCCATGCGATTCAAACCATTCCAACTTCAAAATATTCAGCCTCTTCAGGAATTGTGTGCTCCCTTTCAACATTTATACAAAATTCCCGGATTTCCTAGAAATCCCAGTTTCAGGGACATTTTCCCCATTCATAATAAATTATCCATTTTTCAAACGTCCACAATTCCCACATTTTTCAACCGATTCAAACCATTCCACCTCATCCTGGAAATTCAAACAACTATTTGTCCACCTTCAACAAATTTCCAGGAATTCCGTTTTTTTTTTTTCTAACCTTATTTCCAACATTTTTAGTGTGATGACTCCTTTCACATTTTCCAACCCATTTCAAGCGTTCCACTGTCAAAACATTTTTCATAGTCAGGACAAAAAAATAAAGTTAGTTTAAAAACTTGAAAAATTCCCGTTTTTTTCTGAAATTCCTTAATACCATTTTTCAATTAAAAAACTGTTACTACTTCAACATTTCTTGCCCGATTTAAACAATTCCAACACCAACCAATTCAGCTCATTCAGGACATTAATGCTCCTAATCATTTTTTTTTTTAAATCCAGCTTTTCCAAAATTCCCGAATTTCCAGGAAGTTCCCTTTTAAATGAATGGGACATTTCTCCAAGTTTCACAACTCCCACATTTTCCATGCGATTCAAACCATTCCAATTTCAAAATATTCAGCCTCTTCAGGAATTGTGTGCTCCCTTTCAACATTTATACAAAATTCCCGGATTTCCTAGAAATCCCAGTTTCAGGGACATTTTCCCCATTCATAATAAATTATCCATTTTTCAAACGTCCACAATTCCCAAATTTTTCAACCGATTCAAACCATTCCACCTCATCCTGGAAATTCAAACAACTATTTGTCCACCTTCAACAAATTTCCAGGAATTCCCGTTTTTTTTTTTCTAACCTTATTTCCAACATTTTTTAGTGTGATGACTCCTTTCACATTTTCCAACCCATTTCAAGCGTTCCACTGTCAAAACATTCCTCTTAGTCAGGACAAAAAACCAAGTTGCTTTAAAAACTTGAAAAATTCCCGGTTTTCACAAAATTCCTTAATACCATTTTTCAATTAAAAACTGTTACTACTTCAACATTTCTTGACAGATTTAAACAATTCCAACACCAACCAATTCAGCTCATTCAGGACATTAATGCTCCTAGTCATTTTTTTTTTAAATCCAGCTTTTCCAAAATTCCCGAATTTCCAGGAAGTTCCCTTTTTAATGAATGGGACATTTCTCCAAGTTTCACAACTCCCACATTTTTCATGCGATTCAAACCATTCCAACTTCAAAATATTCAGCCTCTTCAGGAATTGTGTGCTCCCTTTCAACATTTATACAAAATTCCCGGATTTCCTAGAAATCCCAGTTTCAGGGACATTTTCCCCATTCATAATAAATTATCCATTTTTCAAACGTCCACAATTCCCACATTTTTCAACCGATTCAAACCATTCCACCTCATCCTGGAAATTCAAACAACTATTTGTCCACCTTCAACAAATTTCCAGGAATTCCCTTTTTTTTTTTTCTAACCTTATTTCCAACATTTTTAGTGTGATGACTCCTTTCACATTTTCCAACCCATTTCAAGCGTTCCACTGTCAAAACATTTTTCATAGTCAGGACAAAAAAATAAAGTTAGTTTAAAAACTTGAAAAATTCCCGTTTTTTTCTGAAATTCCTTAATACCATTTTTCAATTAAAAAACTGTTACTACTTCAACATTTCTTGCCCGATTTAAACAATTCCAACACCAACCAATTCAGCTCATTCAGGACATTAATGCTCCTAATCATTTTTTTTTTTAAATCCAGCTTTTCCAAAATTCCCGAATTTCCAGGAAGTTCCCTTTTAAATGAATGGGACATTTCTCCAAGTTTCACAACTCCCACATTTTCCATGCGATTCAAACCATTCCAATTTCAAAATATTCAGCCTCTTCAGGAATTGTGTGCTCCCTTTCAACATTTATACAAAATTCCCGGATTTCCTAGAAATCCCAGTTTCAGGGACATTTTCCCCATTCATAATAAATTATCCATTTTTCAAACGTCCACAATTCCCAAATTTTTCAACCGATTCAAACCATTCCACCTCATCCTGGAAATTCAAACAACTATTTGTCCACCTTCAACAAATTTCCAGGAATTCCCGTTTTTTCTTTTCTAACCTTATTTCCAACATTTTTTAGTGTGATGACTCCTTTCACATTTTCCAACCCATTTCAAGCGTTCCACTGTCAAAACATTCCTCTTAGTCAGGACAAAAAACCAAGTTGCTTTAAAAACTTGAAAAATTCCCGGTTTTCACAAAATTCCTTAATACCATTTTTCAATTAAAAACTGTTACTACTTCAACATTTCTTGACAGATTTAAACAATTCTAACACCAACCAATTCAGCTCATTCAGGACATTAATGCTCCTAGTCATTTTTTTTTTTAAATCCAGCTTTTCCAAAATTCCCGAATTTCCAGGAAGTTCCCTTTTTAATGAATGGGACATTTCTCCAAGTTTCACAACTCCCACATTTTTCATGCGATTCAAACCATTCCAACTTCAAAATATTCAGCCTCTTCAGGAATTGTGTGCTCCCTTTCAACATTTATACAAAATTCCCGGATTTCCTAGAAATCCCAGTTTCAGGGACATTTTCCCCATTCATAATAAATTATCCATTTTTCAAACGTCCACAATTCCCACATTTTCAACCGATTCAAACCATTCCACCTCATCCTGGAAATTCAAACAACTATTTGTCCACCTTCAACAAATTTCCAGGAATTCCCGTTTTTTTTTTTCTAACCTTATTTCCAACATTTTTTAGTGCGATGACTCCTTTCACATTTGCCAACCCATTTCAAGCGTTCCACTGTCAAAACATTCCTCTTAGTCAGGACAAAAAAACAAGTTGCTTTAAAAACTTGAAAAATTCCTGGTTTTCACAAAATTCCTTAATACCATTTTTCAATTAAAAAACTGTTACTACTTCAACATTTCTTGCCCGATTTAAACAATTCCAACACCAACCAATTCAGCTCATTCAGGACATTAATGCTCCTAGTCATTTTTTTTTTTTAAATCCAGCTTTTCCAAAATTCACGAATTTCCAGGAAGTTCCCTTTTAAATGAATGGGACATTTCTCCAAGTTTCACAACTCCCACATTTTTCATGCGATTCAAACCATTCCAACTTCAAAATATTCAGCCTCTTCAGGAATTGTGTGCTCCCTTTCAAAATTTATAAAAAATTCCCGGATTTCCTAGAAATCCCAGTTTCAGGGACATTTTCCCCATTCATAATAAGTTATCCATTTTTCAAACGTCCACAATTCCCACATTTTTCAACCGATTCAAACCATTCCACCTCATCCTGGAAATTCAAACAACTATTTGTCCACCTTCAACAAATTTCCAGGAATTCCCGTTTTTTTTTTTCTAACCTTATTTCCAACATTTTTAGAGCGATGACTCCTTTTTACATTTTTCAACCCATTTCAAGCGTTCCACTGTCAAAACATTCCTCTTAGTCAGGACAAAAAACCAAGTTGCTTTAAAAACTTGAAAAATTCCCGGTTTTCACAAAATTCCTTAATACCATTTTTCAATTAAAAAACTGTTACTACTTCAACATTTCTTGCCCGATTTAAACAATTCCAACACCAACCAATTCAGCTCATTCAGGACATTAATGCTCCTAGTCATTTTTTTTTTTAAATCCAGCTTTTCCAAAATTCCCGAATTTCCAGGAAGTTCCCTTTTAAATGAATGGGACATTTCTCCAATTTCACAACTCCCACATTTTTCATGCGATTCAAACCATTCCAACTTCAAAATATTCAGCCTCTTCAGGAATTGTGTGCTCCCTTTCCACATTTATACAAAATTCCCGGATTTCCTAGAAATCCCAGTTTCAGGGACATTTTCCCCATTCATAATAAATTATCCATTTTTCAAACGTCCACAGTTCCCACATTTTTCAACCGATTCAAACCATTCCACCTCATCCTGGAAATTCAAACAACTATTTGTCCACCTTCAACAAATTTCCAGGAATTCCCTTTTTTTTTTTTCTAACCTTATTTCCAACATTTTTTAGTGTGATGACTCCTTTCACATTTTCCAACCCATTTCAAGCGTTCCACTGTCAAAACATTTTTCATAGTCAGGACAAAAAAACAAGTTAGTTTAAGAACTTGAAAAATTCCCGGTTTTCACAAAATTCCTTAATACTATTTTTCAATTAAAAACTGTTACTACTTCAACATTTCTTGACCGATCTAAACAATTCTAACACCAACCAATTCAGCTCATTTAGAACATTCATGCTCCTGATCATTTTCAAAAAATCCCGCTTTTCCCAAAATTCCCGAATTTCCAGGAATTTCTCATTGAAATGAATGGGACATGTTTCAAAGTTCCACAACTCCCACATGTTTTCATACGATTCAAACCGTTCCAACTTCAAAATATTCAGCCTCTTCAGGAATTGTGTGCTCCCTTTCAACACTTATACAAAATTCCCGGATTTCCTAGAAATCCCAGTTTTAGGGACATTTTCCCCATTCATAATGAATTCTCAATTTTTCAAACTTCCACAATTCCCACATTTTTCAACCGATTCAAACCATTCCACCTTCAACACATTCAACTCATCCTGGAAATTCTAACAACTGTTTTTCCACATTCAACACGTTTCCAGGAATTCCCGTTTTTTTTCTAACCTTATTTCCAACATTTTTTTAGTGCGATGACTCCTTTCATATTTGTCAACCCATTTCAAGCGTTCCACTGTCAAAACATTCCTCTTAGTCAGGACAAAAAAACAAGTTGCTTTAAGATCTTGAAAAATTCCCAGTTTTCACAAAATTCCTTAATACCATTTTTCAATTAAAAAACTGTTACGACTTCAATTTCAAATTGACCGATTTAAACAATTCCAACACCAACCAATTCAGCTCATTCAGGACATTCATGCTCATAATTAAAAAAAATTAAATCACGCTTTTCCAAAATTCCCAAATTACCTGGAAGTTATTATTGAAATGAATGGGACATTTTTCAAAGTTCCGCAGCTCCCACATTTTTCAACCGATTCAAACCATTCCACCTTCAACACATTCAACTCATCCTGGAAATTCTAACAACTATTTTTCCACATTCAACACGTTTCCAGGAATTCCTGTTTTTTTTGTAAGCTTATTTCCAACATTTTTTTTAGTGCGATGACTCCTTTCCTATTTGTCAACCCGTTTCAAGCGTTCCACTGTCAAAACATTCCTCTTAGTCAGGACAAAAAAACAAGTCGGTTTAAAAACTTAAAAAATTCCCGGTTTTCACAAAATTCCTTAATACCATTTTTCAATTAAAAAACTGTTACTACTTCAACATTTCTTGCCCGATTTAAACAATTCCAACACCAACCAATTCAGCTCATTCAGGACATTAATGCTCCTAGTCATTTTTTTTTTTAAATCCAGCTTTTCCAAAATTCCCGAATTTCCAGGAAGTTCCCTTTTAAATGAATGGGACATTTCTCCAGGTTTCACAACTCCCACATTTTTCATGCGATTCAAACCTTTCCAACTTCAAAATATTCAGCCTCTTCAGGAATTGTGTGCTCCCTTTCAACACTTATACAAAATTCCCGGATTTCCTAGAAATCCCAGTTTTAGGGACATTTTCCCCATTCAAAATGAATTATCCAATTTTCAAACTTCCACAATTCCCACATTTTTCAACCGATTCAAACCATTCCACCTTCAACACATTCAACTCATCCTGGAAATTCTAACAACTATTTGTCCACATTCAACAAATTTCCAGGAATTCCTGTTTTTTTCTCTAACCTTATTTCCAACATGTTTTAGTGTGATGACTCCTTTCACATTTTTCAACCCATTTCAAGCGTTCCACTGTCAAAACATTCCTCTTAGTCAGGACAAAAAAACAAGTTGCTTTAAGAACTTGAAAAATTCCCGGTTTTCACAAAATTCCTTAATACCATTTTTCAATTAATAAACTGTTACTACTTCAACATTTCTTGACACATTTAAACAATTCCAACACCAACCAATTCAGCTCATTCAGGACATTCGTGGTCCTAATCATTTATTTTTTTAAATCCCTCTTTTCCAAAATTCCTAAATTTCCAGGAAGTTCCCATTGAAATGAATGGGACATTTTTCCAAGTTCCACAACTCCCACATTTTTCATACCATTCAAACCATTCCAACTTCAAAATATTCAGCCTCTTCAGGAATGGTGTGCTCCCTTTCAACATTTATACAAAATTCCCGGATTTCCTAGAAATCCCAGTTTCAGGGACATTTTCCCCATTCATAATAAATTTTCCATTTTTCAAACGTCCACAATTCCCACATTTTCAACCGATTCAAACCATTCCACCTCATCCTGGAAATTCAAACAACTATTTCTCCACCTTCAACAAATTTCCAGGAATTCCCTTTTTTTTTTTCTAACCTTATTTCCAACATTTTTTAGTGTGATGACTCCTTTCACATTTTCCAACCCATTTCAAGCGTTCCACTGTCAAAACATTCCTCTTAGTCAGGACAAAAAACCAAGTTAGTTTAAAAACTTGAAAAATTCCCGTTTTTTTCTGAAATTCCTTAATACCATTTTTCAATTAAAAAACTGTTACTACTTCAACATTTCTTGCCCGATTTAAACAATTCCAACACCAACCAATTCAGCTCATTCAGGACATTAATGCTCCTAGTCATTTTTTTTTAAAAATCCAGCTTTTCCAAAATTCCCGAATTTCCAGGAAGTTCCCTTTTAAATGAATGGGACATTTCTCCAAGTTTCACAACTCCCACATTTTTCATGCAATTCAAACCAATCCAACTTCAAAATATTCAGCCTCTTCAGGAATTGTGTGCTCCCTTTCAACATTTATACAAAATTCCCGGATTTCCTAGAAATCCCAGTTTCAGGGACATTTTCCCCATTCATAATAAATTATCAATTTTTCAAACGTCCACAATTCCCACATTTTTCAACCGATTCAAACCATTCCACCTCATCCTGGAAATTCAAACAACTATTTGTCCACATTCAACAAATTTCCAGGAATTCCCGTTTTTTTTCTTCTAACCTTATTTCCAACATTTTTTAGTGTGATGACTCCTTTCACATTTTCCAACCCATTTCAAGCGTTCCACTGTCAAAACATTCCTCTTAGTCAGGACAAAAAACCAAGTTGCTTTAAAAACTTGAAAAATTCCCGGTTTTCACAAAATTCCTTAATGCCATTTTTCAATTAAAAAACTGTTACTACTTCAACATTTCTTGACAGATTTAAACAATTCCAACACCAACCAATTCAGCTCATTCAGGACATTCGTGGTCCTAATCATTTTTTTAAATCCCTCTTTTCCAAAATTCCTAAATTTCCAGGAAGTTCCCATTGAAATGAATGGGACATTTTTCCAAGTTCCACAACTCCCACATGTTTTCATACGATTCAAACCGTTCCAACTTCAAAATATTCAGCCTCTTCAGGAATTGTGTGCTCCCTTTCAACACTTATACAAAATTCCCGGATTTCCTAGAAATCCCAGTTTTAGGGACATTTTCCCCATTCATAATGAATTATCCATTTTTCAAACTTCCACAATTCCCACATTTTTCAACCGATTCAAACCATAACACATTCAACTCATCCTGGAAATTCTAATAACTTTTTTTCCACATTCAACAAATTTCCTAGAATTCCGTTTTTTTTTCTAACCTTATTTCCAACATTTTTAGAGCGATGACTCCTTTTTACATTTTTCAACCCATTTCAAGCGTTCCACTGTCAAAACATTCCTCTTAGTCAGGACAAAAAAACAAGTTGCTTTAAGGACTTGAAAAATTCCCGGTTTTCACAAAATTCCTTAATACCATTTTTCAATTAAAAAACTGTTACTACTTCAACATTTCTTGCCCGATTTAAACAATTCCAACACCAACCAATTCAGCTCATTCAGGACATTAATGCTCCTAGTCATTTTTTTTTAAAAATCCAGCTTTTCCAAAATTCCCGAATTTCCAGGAAGTTCCCTTTTAAATGAATGGGACATTTCTCCAAGTTTCACAACTCCCACATTTTTCATGCAATTCAAACCAATCCAACTTCAAAATATTCAGCCTCTTCAGGAATTGTGTGCTCCCTTTCAACATTTATACAAAATTCCCGGATTTCCTAGAAATCCCAGTTTCAGGGACATTTTCCCCATTCATAATAAATTATCAATTTTTCAAACGTCCACAATTCCCACATTTTTGAACCGATTCAAACCATTCCACCTCATCCTGGAAATTCAAACAACTATTTGTCCACCTTCAACAAATTTCCAGGAATTTCTGTTTGTTTTTTTCTAACCTTATTTCCAACATTTTTTAGTGTGATGACTCCTTTCACATTTTCCAACCCATTTCAAGCGTTCCACTGTCAAAACATTCCTCTTAGTCAGGACAAAAAAACAAGTTGGTTTAAAAACTTGAAAAATTCCCGGTTTTCACAAAATTCCTTAATACCATTTTTCAATTAAAAACTGTTACTACTTCAGCATTTCTTGACAGATTTAAAAAATTCCAACACCAACCAATTCAGCTCATTCAGAAAATTCATGCTTGTAATCAGGAATTTCCAGGAATTTCCCGTTGAAATGAATGGGACATTTTTCAAAGTTCCACAACTCCCACATTTTTCATGCGATTCAAACCTTTCCGACTTCAAAATATTCAGCCTCTTCAGGAATTGTGTGCTCCCTTTCAACACTTAAACAAAATTCCCGGATTTCCTAGAAATCTTCAGTTTCAGGGACATTTTCCCCATTCATAATGAATTATCCAATTTTCAAACTTCCACAATTCCCACATTTTTCAACTGATTCAAACCATTCCACCTTCAACACATTCAACTCATCCTGGAAATTCTAATAACTTTTTTTCCAAATTCAACAAATTTCCAGGGATTCCTGTTTTTTTTTCTCTAACCTTATTTCCAATATTTTTAGTGTGATGACTCCTTTCTTATTTGTCAACCCATTTCAAGCGTTCCACTGTCAAAACATTCCTCTTAGTCAGGACAAAAAAACAAGTTGGTTTAAGAACTTGAAAAATTCCCGGGTTTCACAAAATTCCTTAATACCATTTTTCAATTAAAAACTGTTACTACTTCATCATTTCTTGCCCGATTTAAACAATTCCAACACCAACCAATTCAGCTCATTCAGGACATTAATGGTCCTAATAATTTTTTTTTTAAATCCCGCTTTTCCAAAATTTCCAAATTTCCAGGAAGTTCCCTTTTAAATGAATGGGACATTTCTCCAAGTTCCACAACTCCCACATTTTTCATGCAATTCAAACCATTCCAACTTCAAAATATTCAGCCTCTTCAGGAATTGTGTGCTCCCTTTCAACACGTGTACAAAATTCCCAGATTTCTTAGAAATCCCAGTTTCAGGGACATTTTCCCCATTCATAATAAATTATCCATTTTTCAAACTTCCACAATTGCCACATTTTTCAACCGATTCAAACCATTCCACCTTCAACACATTCAACTCCTCCTGGAAATTCTAACAACTATTTTTCCACATTCAACAAATTTCCAGGAATTCCCGTTTTTTTTTCTAACCTTATTTCCAACATTTTTTAGTGCGATGACTCCTTTCTTATTTGTCAACCCATTTCAAGCGTTCCACTGTCAAAACATTCCTCTTAGTCAGGACAAAAAAACAAGTTTGTTTAAGAACTTGAAAAATTCCCGGTTTTCACAAAATTCCATAATACCATTTTTTAATTAAAAAACTGTTACTACTTCAATTTCAAATTGACCGATTCAGCCAATTCAGCTCATTCAGGACATTCATGCTCATATTTTTTTTTTAAATCACGCTTTTCCAAAATTCCCAAATTTCCAGGAAGTTATTATTGAAATGAATGGGACATTTTTCAAAGTTCCACAGCTCCCACATTTTTCAACCTATTCAAACCATTCCACCTTCAACACATTCAACTCATCCTGGAAATTCAAACAACTCTTTTTCCACATTCAACAATCTTCCAGGAATTCCTGTTTTTTTCTGACCTTATTTCCAACATTTTTTAGTGCGATGACTCCTTTCACATTTTTCAACCCATTTCAAGCGTTCCACTGACAAAACATTCCTCTTAGTCAGGACAAAAAAACAAGTTGGTTTAAAAACTTGAAAAATTCCCGGTTTTCACAAAATTCCTTAATGCTATTTTTAAATTAAAAACTGTTACTACTTCAACATTTCTTGACCGATTTAAACAATTCCAACACCAACCAATTCAGCTCATTCAGAACATTCATGCTCCTGATCATTTTCAAAAAATCCCGCTTTTCCCAAAGTTCCGAATTTCCAGGAATTTCCAGTTGAAATGAATGGGACATTTTTCCAAGTTGCACAACTCCCACATTTTTCATGCGATTCAAACCATTCCGACTTCAAAATATTCAGCCTCTTCAGGAATTGTGTGCTCCCTTTCAACACTTGTACAAAATTCCTGGATTTCTTAGAAATCCCAGTTTCAGGGACATTTTCCCCATTCATAATAAATTATCCATTTTTCAAACTTCCACAATTCCCACATTTTTGAACCGATTCAAACCATTCCACCTTCAACACATTCAACTCATCCTGGAAATTCTAACAACTATTTTTCCACATTCAACAAATTTCCAGGAATTCCCGTTTTTTTTTTCTAACCTTATTTCCAACATTTTTTAGTGCGATGACTCCTTTCACATGTTTCAATCCATTTCAAGCGTTCACTGTCAAAACATTCCTCTTAGTCAGGACAAAAAAGCAAGTTGCTTTAAGATCTTGAAAAATTCCCAGTTTTCACAAAATTCCTTAATACCATTTTTCAATTAAAAAACTGTTACGACTTCAATTTCAAATTGACCGATTTAAACAATTCCAACACCAACCAATTCAGCTCATTCAGGACATTCATGCTCATAATTAAAAAAAATTAAATCACGCTTTTCCAAAATTCCTAAATTTCCAGGAAGTTATTATTGAAATGAATGGGACATTTTTCAAAGTTCCAAAGCTCCCACATTTTTCAACCGATTCAAACCATTCCACCTTCAACACATTCAACTCATCCTGGAAATTCTAACAACTATGTTTCCACATTCAACAAATTTCCAGGAATTCCTGGGTTTTTTTTCTAACCTTATTTACAACATTTTTTGTGCAATGACTCCTTTCTTATTTGTCAACCCATTTCAAGCGTTCCACTGTCAAAACATTCCTCTTAGTCAGGACAAAAAAACAAGTTGCTTTAAGAACTTGAAAAATTCCCGGTTTTCACAAAATTCCTTAATACCATTTTTCAATTAAAAACTGTTACTACTTCAACATTTCTTGCCCGATTTAAACAATTCCAATACCAACCAATTCAGCTCATTCAGAAAATCCCGCTTTTCCCCAAATTTCCAGGAATTTCCCGTTGAAATGAATGGGACATTTTTCCAAGTTCCACAACTCCCACATTGTTCATACGATTCAAACCATTCCAACTTCAAAATATTCAGCCTCTTCAGGAATTGTGTGCTCCCTTTCAACACTTATACAAAATTCCCGGATTTCCTAGAAATCACAGTTTCAGGGACATTTTCCCCATTCAAAATGAATGATCCATTTTTCAAACTTCCACAACTCCCACATTTTTCAACCGATTCAAACCATTCCACCTTCAACACATTCAACTCATCCTGGAAATTCTAATAACTTTTTTTCCAAATTCAACAAATTTCCAGGAATTCCGTTTTTTTTTTCCTAACCTTATTTCCAACATTTTTTAGTGCGATGACTCCTTTCACATTTTCCAACCCATTTCAAGCGTTCCACTGTCAAAACATTCCTCTTAGTCAGGACAAAAAAATAAATTGGTTTAAGAACTCGAAAAATTCCCGGTTTTCACAAAATTCCTTAATACCATTTTTCAATTAATAAACTGTTACTACTTCAACATTTCTTGACGCATTTAAACAATTCCAACACCAACCAATTCAGCTCATTCAGGACATTCATGCTCATAATATTTTTTTTTTTCAAATCCCGCTTTTCCAAAATTCCCAAATTTCCTGGAAGTTACCATTTAAATGAATGGGACATGTTTTAAAGTTCCACAACTCCCACATGTTTCATATGATTCAAACCGTTTCAACTTCAAAATATTCAGCCTCTTCAGGAATTGTGTGCTCCCTTTCAACATTTATACAAAATTCCCGGATTTCCTAGAAATCCCAATTTTAGGGACATTTTCCCAATTCAAAACGAATGATCCCTTTTTCAAACTTCCACAACTCCCACATTTTTCAACCGATTCAAACCATTCCACCTTCAACACATTCAACTCATCCTGGAAATTCTAACAAATATGTTTCCACATTCAACAAATTTCCAGGAATTCCTGTTTTTTTCCTCTAACCTTATTTCCAACATTTTTAGTGTGATGACTCCTTTCACATTTTTTAACCCATTTCAAGCGTTCCACTGTCAAAACATTCCTCTTAGTCAGGACAAAAAAACAAGTTGCTTTAAGAACTTGAAAAATTCCCGGTTTTCACAAAATTCCTTAATACCATTTTTCAATTAAAAACTGTTACTACTTCAACATTTCTTGACAGATTTAAACAATTCCAACACCAACCAATTCAGCTCATTCAGAAAATTCATGCTTGTAATCATTTTCAAAAAATCCCGCTTTTCCCCAAATTCTAGAATTTCCAGGAATTTCCAGTTGAAATGAATGGGACATTTTTCCAAGTTCCACAACTCCCACATTTTTCATGCGATTCAAACCATTCCGACTTCAAAATATTCAGCCTCTTCAGGAATTGTGTGCTCCCTTTCAACACTTGTACAAAATTCCCGGATTTCTTAGAAATCCCAGTTTCAGGGACATTTTCCCCATTCATAATAAATTATCCATTTTTCAAACTTCCACAATTCCCACCTTTTTCAACCGATTCAAACCATTCCACCTTCAACACATTCAACTCATCCTGGAAATTCTAACAACTATTTTTCCACATTCAACAAATTTCCAGGAATTCCCGTTTTTTTTTTTCTAACCTTATTTCCAACATTTTTTAGTGCGATGACTCCTTTCACATGTTTCAATCCATTTCAAGCGTTCACTGTCAAAACATTCCTCTTAGTCAGGACAAAAAAACAAGTTGCTTTAAGATCTTGAAAAATTCCCAGTTTTCACAAAATTCCTTAATACCATTTTTCAATTAAAAAACTGTTACGACTTCAATTTCAAATTGACCGATTTAAACAATTCCAACACCAACCAATTCAGCTCATTCAGGACATTCATGCTCATAATTAAAAAAAATTAAATCACGCTTTTCCAAAATTCCCAAATTTCCAGGAAGTTATTATTGAAATGAATGGGACATTTTTCAAAGTTCCACAGCTCCCACAT
Organism: Entelurus aequoreus; assembly: GCF_033978785.1. NCBI lineage: Eukaryota > Metazoa > Chordata > Actinopteri > Syngnathiformes > Syngnathidae > Entelurus > Entelurus aequoreus. Next base: position 12,423,561 of record NC_084758.1, read on the forward strand.
TTTTCAACCGATTCAAACCATTCCCCCTTCAACACATTCAACTCATCCTGGAAATTCTAACAACTATTTTTCCACATTCAACACGTTTCCAGGAATTCCTGGTTTTTTTCTAACCTTATTTCCAACATTTTTTTAGTGCGATGACTCCTTTCCTATTTGTCAACCCATTTCAAGCGTTCCACTGTCAAAACATTCCTCTTAGTCAGGACAAAAAACCAAGTTGGTTTAAAAACTTGAAAAATTCCCGGTTTTCACAAAATTCCTTAATACCATTTTTCAATTAAAAACTGTTACTACTTCAACATTTCTTGCCCGATTTAAACAATTCCAACACCAACCAATTCAGCTCATTCAGGACATTCATGCTATTAATCATTTCTTTTAAATCCCGCTTTTCCAAAATTCCCAAATTTCCAGGAAGTTCCCATTGAAATGAATGGGACATTTTTCCAAGTTGCACAATTCCCACCTATTCAAACCATTCCAACTTCAACACATTTTTCTCATTCTGGACATTCAAACTAACACTTTCCCAAGTTCCAAACCTAATTCCGGTTTTCCTGGAAATTCAAACTCCTCAACATTCAAACTATTCTTACTACATTCTGTCAGCATTTCACTTCAGGAATTGCTTCTTCTAGTTGACACATATTATTTCCAAGCTTTCACAGGACATATTTAAAATGATGTGGCGGGCCTTGAGCTGGACACCTGTGGATTAGGAGCTCTAGCGCCACCTGTTGCGTGTTTATCGCTCCAGTTTTAGTAGACGTACTTTGGGGCTAAACTACTGAAAGTGTAAATGTAATGCAGCCACCAATGAGTTATTTTTTTTCTCCATAAAGTCAATCTAGCACCATTTTGCCCCGCAGACAACTTGATATTACTGTCTTTGTCATTTCCGTGGCCGTGAGAAGTCTAATAAACCCCCTTTTTTAACTTCAGCTTCCATCATCTCCACTTCCTGTCCTGTGGTGTTAACATTTGTGTTGGCTCCTTCTCTCTTTTCAGCACCTGCAAGGAAAACAAAGGCATCTACTCAGCCATGCGTCTGGACAAGATCTTCAACGTCTCTTCTTTCCTGAACGCCACAGTGGTCAGTGAACGCAACATTGGTACCCTGCGAGGGGCTGGACAATTAATCAAATTTAATAAAAAGAGAATACAATGATTTGCAAATCCTTTTCAACTTATATTCAATTGAATAGACTGCAAAGACAAGATATTTCATGTTCGAACTGGAAAACTTTATTTTTTTTTGCAAATATTAGCTCATTTTGGAATGTGATGCCTGCAACATAATAATAATAATAATAATAGATTTTATTTGTAAAAATCACTTTATATTGAGTAAACAATCTCAAAGTGCTACAGTGTATTAAAAAAATAATAATAATTAAAAAGATAATAAGGAAATAAATAAAAATAAAAACTAGAACAGCCAAATAGCTATAGCTAGTATGCACATATCTGTAAAAAAGGCTTTTTTAAAAAGAAGGGCTTTTAAGCCTTTTTTAAAAGCATTCACAGTCTGTGGTGCCCTCAGGTGGTCAGGGAGAGCGTTCCACAGACTGGGAGCGGCGGAGCGGAAAGCCCGGTCTCCCATTGTTCGTAGCTTTGTCCTCGGAGGTTGGAGGAGGTTAGCCTGTCCGGCGCGGAGGTGTCGGGTGGAGGATTTGGGGGGTGAGTAGTTCTTTGAGGTAGAGGGGGGCATTTCCATGGGGGCACTGGTGGGTTAGTAGGGAGACTTTGAATTCAATCCTGAGTGGAACAGGAAGCCAGTGAAGGGATTCGAGAATTGGGGTGATGTGGTCATATTTCCGCACTCTCATCAGGATCCTAGCAGCACTAGGATACAACATGTTTCAAAAGAGCTGGCACAAGTGGCAAAAAAGACTTATTTGGAACATCCCACAGGTGAACAGGCAAATTGGGAACAGGTGGGTGCCATGATTGGGTATGAAAGCAGCTTCCGTGAAATGCTCAGTCGTTCACAAACGAGGACGGGGCGAGGGTCACCACTTTTGTCAACAAATGCCTGAGCAAATTGTTTAAGAACAACATTTCTCAACCAGCTATTGCAAGGAATTTCGGGATTTCACCATCTACGGGTTCAGAGAATCTGGGGAAATCACTGCACGTAAGCCACGATATTACGCACTTTGGATCCCTCAGTACTGCATCAAAAAGCGACATCAGTGTGTAAAGGATATCACCACATGGGCTCAGGAACACCTAAAAAAAACACTGTCAGTAACTACAGTTGGTCGCTACATCTGTAAGTGCAAGTTAAAACTCTACTATGCAAAGCCAAAGCCATTTATCAACAACACCCAGAAACGCCTTGTCTTTGCAGTCTATTCAATTGAATATAGACAGCAGCTTTATTTTGTCCATTCTTAACATGTACAAGACACATAAGAACTGAAATTACATTTTCGGCACAATCCCGCAAAGAGCAGACATACGTTACGGGGGGACAATACGGGACCGCCAACGGATCAGCCACTTACAGCGCTCCTTAAAAGGTGGGAAAAAGGGGACATTGGGAAAGGGGGAAGAGTAAAAAAAATATCAGTCTGAGGCTGGACCCTCAGGAGTGGTCCAGACTGAGTCCGAGGAAAAAACCTCACATAGCATGGCACACATAAACATGGTACATGTAATCACAACAACTCGCAACAGAGGAGGGGGGAGTTGGGACCCTAGAGGCCGGCTGCCGCTATTCAGCCCCCACAACCCCGGAGGAATTAAGACTGCTCTCACCAAGAGGCAAGACAGAAAAAAAAAAAGTTGAAAAGGATTTGCAAATAATTGTATTCTCTTTTTATTTACCATTTACACAACGTGACAACTTCACTGCTTTTGGAGTTTGTAATGTTGATTTCGAATATGCCTTCTCCCTATTATGAAAATATAACAATAAAAAAAACTATTAATAGGCTTGGCCGCACAACGTGGATGCAAATTCCGGAGTTTGTGAGGGTGAAACCGATGAGAAGTGAATGAGTGAAAAAAGAGCACGTCTATTAGATCTATTAGATGGATGCTATTTTTGTTTGACACAACGCTGTCACGAAGGAGGTGTGGACCATGTTCCGCACCTCCATTGTCGAGGCCGCTGATTGGAGCTGTGGCCGCAAGGTAGTTGGTGCCTGTCGTGGCGGTAATCCTAGAACCCGTTGGTGGACACCGGCGGTGAGGGATGCCGTCAAACTAAAGAAGGAGTCCTATCGGGTTCTTTTGGCTCATAGGACTCCGGAGGCAGCGGACAGGTACCGACAGGCCAAGCGGTGTGCGGCTTCAGCGGTCGCAGAGGCAAAAACTCGGACATGGGAGGAGTTCGGGGAAGCCATGGAAAACGACTTCCGGACGGCTTCGAAGCCATTCTGGACCACCATCCGCCGCCTCGGGGGGGAGCAGTGTACTGTCAACACCGTGTATGGTGAGGATGGTGTTCTGCTGACCTCGACTGCGGATGTTGTGGATCGGTGGAGGGAATACTTCGAAGACCTCCTCAATCCCACCAACACGTCTTCCTATGAGGAAGTGTAACCCGGGTGACAAAACCCCATTAAATATCCTTTCTATTTCTATTTATTCTGTTGAGAACCTGCGGTCCAGACTTGAAGAGAGTTTCGAAATTGCTTCGAAGAATGCGGCTAAATCTGGCGGAATGAATAAAACTCGTTTTGATCAGCGAGTCACTCCGTCGAGTCTGGAGGAAGGAGATAGAGTTCTTGTGCGAAATGTCAGGCTGCGTGGCAAGCACAAGATTGAAGACAAGTGGGAGCACGATGTTTACGTCGTTGTGAAGCGTGCCGGGGACCTCCCGGTGTACACAGTTCGGCCTGAGAACAGGGCAGATAGACCCAATCGTACGCTCCACAGAGATCTACTCCTCCCATGCTCCTTTCTGCCAGCTAGTGGTGGTTCAGATCCATTGCCAGTTACACCACCACGACGCCCTGTAACCCGGAGCCGGAAGCCAGTAACAGTTGATCAATCTGAAGACTTTGATGAAGAGGAATGGAATCTACCTCAAGTTTTGATTCCACCAACCACTTTTCAGTTCCAGAGTTCGCACGCTGTCGAACCCTCAGCTGAACACTGCACTCAGCCGCTGCCCACGGCTGTGTATGCCTCACCTGTGCCTTCAGTCATTCATGTTGATCCTGTCTCAGAAACTGTGCACTTACCTGCCAATGGAGAGTCCTCTGCTGAATCTGAAGCTTCTTTACCTGTGAAAGAAGAGAAACCAGAGCTCCTTGACCAGGCAGAGGCATCACCCTGCCAAACCGAGCCGCTGCTCAGTCCAGCAGAATTACCACCTGAAGCTGCGAACTTGCCTGATAGTGTCGTTGAAACCACGCCTGTGATCAGTCGTCCTAGTCGTCAGCGTCAACCTCCTAATCGCCTTCAATATGCGGCGTTAGGTAATCCTCTCATTTCCGTTGTTCAGACGCTATTTCATGGTTTAGTCAATGCCTATGACGAAGCGTTCACTACCTATGCAGCAAACAACCTTTTGAAATCGGATGTTTGCGACGTTTAGCATGCATCAGGAGTTGCATGATCTAAAGGGGGGAGGATGTAACCCGGGTGACAAAACCCCATTAAATATCCTTTCTATTTATTCATTTATTCGTCGTCTAAGCTGTCCTTGCGTGCGTCATTACGTCACGCGGTCACGTGACCTAACGCGGCTGTCAGAATAGCATAAAACCCAGAAGTGGGCTGCTACCGGTGAGAGCGAGAGGGACACGCTGTGTGAGGTTGCTGCAGGAGCCGATTACCGGAGCCGTGGGTCGTCCCGCAGGAGTGTTTGAGTGTGATTTATCTGCGGAATTGGCCAGGTTGGATGGCGAGCTTAGAACCCGAACTAGAGTCTGAAGTTTTATGCCTGGAACCGAACCAACCAACTGAACTGAATCCACCCAACCGAGCCCCGGCCTGGTAGGAGGCTCCTTAGCAGCCGCCCTCTGTTTTCCTTCTTTTTTCACCAAAACGCAACGTGTTCATTACGGTCCTCCTGAACATTCACCTTTCCCCCGTCCCTTCACTAAAACCCCTCTGGACACTGCCACCACAACGTGGACTTTGCGGGGCCGTTCTAATGAACTTTGATATTGTGTTGCGCCTATACCATCGTTGGTAGAAAACTAAGGATTGAATGAAGTACACAGTTTGTTGTGAATATTTAATGTTTCTGTCAACTTGTGGAATATGTGAATGTCCATTTGAATTTACATGTTGATGTTGTTTGTTTATTTGTCCTATTATTCTTTAATATAATTTAGTACCATTTAAACCTAAAACCTGTGTTCAGTCTTTATTACTCTCCATTCCTAGAGCTGAATTTAGTTTCTTCTGATCTAGCCCAGACATATCATTCACTGTCTTATTTAGTACTTGTACAGTGCTTTATTAGATTAACATACAGGTTATAGAAGCAGTGCCTGGGGAATCTGCGGTGGGCTCTCATATTTCTGGGGCTGAGGTTGCAGAGGTAGTTAAAAAGCTCCTTGGCGGCAAGGCCCCGGGGGTGGATGAGATCCACCCGGAGTTCCTTAAGGCTCTGGATGCTGTGGGGCTGTCTTGGTTGACAAGACTCTGCAGCATCGCGTGAGCATCGGGGGCGGTGCCTCTGGATTGGCAGACCGGGGTGGTGGTTCCTCTCTTTAAAAAGGGGAACCTGAGGGTGTGTTCCAACTATCGTGGGATCATACTCCTCAGCCTTCCCGGTAAGGTCTATTCAGGTGTACTGGAGAGGAGGCTACGCCGGATAGTCGAACCTCGGATTCAGGAGGAACAGTGTGGTTTTCGTCCTGGTCGTGGAACTGTGGACCAGCTCTATACTCTCGGCAGGGTCCTTGAGGGTGCATGGGAGTTTGCCCAACCAGTCTACATGTGCTTTGTGGACTTGGAGAAGGCATTCGATCGTGTCCCTCGGGAAATCCTGTGGGGAGTGCTCAGAGAGTATGGGGTATCGGACTGTCTGATTGTGGCGGTCCGCTCCCTGTATGATCAGTGTCAGAGTTTGGTCCGCATTGCCGACTTACGTCGGACACGTTTCCAGTGAGGGTTGGACTCCGCCAAGGCTGCCCTTTGTCACCCATTCTGTTCATAACTTTTATGGACAGAATTTCTAGGCGCAGTCAAGGCGTTGAGGGGATCCGGTTTGGTGGCTGCAGGATTAGGTCTCTGCTTTTTGCAGATGATGTGGTCCTGATGGCTTCATCTGGCCAGGATCTTCAGCTCTCACTGGATCGGTTCGCAGCCGAGTGCGTGAAGCGACCGGGATGAGAATCAGCACCTCCAAGTCCGAGTCCATGGTTCTCGCCCGGGAAAGGGTGGAGTGCCATCTCCGGGTTGCGGAGGAGACCCTGCCCCAAGTGGAGGAGTTCAAGTACCTCTGAGTCTTGTTCACGAGTGAGGGAAGAGTGGATCGTGAGATCGACAGGCGGATCATACACACACAACACACACTAACAAGAAGCATCATACACACACAACACACTAACAAGAAGCATCATACACACACAACACACACTAACAAGAAGCATCATACACACACAAAACACAAGAAGCATCATACACACACAACACACAGTAACAAGAAGCATCATACACACACAACACACACTAACAAGAAGCATCATACACACACAACACACACAAACAAGAAGCATCATACACACACAACACACACTAACAAGAAGCATCATACACACACAACACACACTAACAAGAAGCATCACACACACACAACACACACTAACAAGAAGCATCATACACACACAACACACACTAACAAGAAGCATCATACACACACAACACACACTAACAAGAAGCATCACACACACACAACACACACTAACAAGAAGCATCATACACACACACAACACACACTAACAAGAAGCATCACACACACACAACACACACTAACAAGAAGCATCACACACACACAACACACACTAACAAGAAGCATCATACACACACAACACACACTAACAAGAAGCATCACACACACACAACACACACTAACAAGAAGCATCATACACACACACAACACACACTAACAAGAAGCATCACACACACACAACACACACTAACAAGAAGCATCATACACACACAACACACACTAACAAGAAGCATCATACACACACAACACACACTAACAAGAAGCATCATACACACACAACACACACTAACAAGAAGCATCATACACACACAACACACACTAACAAGAAGCATCATACACACACAACACACACTAACAAGAAGCATCATACACACACAACACACACTAACAAGAAGCATCATACACACACAACACACACTAACAAGAAGCATCATACACACACAACACACACGAACAAGAAGCATCATACA
>NC_084758.1:12435955-12510955 GCF_033978785.1 Entelurus aequoreus
TTTAAATCAAATTATGCTGACATTTTCATTGACATAGTTAGCAAAATGCCTGTTTAAAAATTCAGTGTAAAAAAATTAAATGTACAAAAATTTAGTGTAAAAAAATTCAATGTAAAAAAATTAAGTGTATAAAAATTCATTGTAAAAATTAAAGCTTTTGTAATAAAGACACAAATGAACCTCCATAGTTAGCGCTTGTTTTTCAAACATGCTTCCTCCCTAAAACTATTTTGACACTTAATTTATGTCACTGAATTTTTTGGCGTTTGAATTTTTGTGAACTGAATTTTTTTTTACATCAGATTATGCTGACACATTCATTGAAACATTGTTAGCAAAATGCGTGTTTAAAATTTCAGTGTAAAAAAAATTCAATGTACAAAAATTGTGTGTAAAAATATCTGGTTTAAAAAAATTAAGTGTAAAAAAATTCAATGTACAAAAATTTAGTGTAAAAAAATTAAGTGTATAAAAATTAATTGTAAAAATGAAAGCTTTCGCAATAAAGACACAAATGAACCTCCATAGTTAGCGCTTGTTTTTCAAACGTGTTTCCTCCCTAAAACTATTTTGACACTTAATTTATGTAACTGAATTTTTTGGCGTTTTAATTTTTGTGAACTGAATTATTTTAAATCAAATTATGCAGACACTTTCATTGAAACATTGTCAGTAAAATGCCTGTTTAAAAATTCAGTGTAAAAAAAATTCTAAGTACAGAATTTTTGTGTAAAAATAAATTCAGTGTAAAAAAAAAATTCAGTGTAAAAAAAAAATTCAGTGTAAAAAAATTAAGTGTATAAAAATCAATTGTAAAAATGAAAGCTTTCGTAAAAGAGACACAAATGAACCTCCGTAGTTAGCGCTTGTTTTTCAAACATGCTTCCTCCCTAAAACTATTTTGACACTTAATTTATGTCACTGAATTTTTTGGCGTTTGAATTTTTGTGAACTGAATTTTTTTTACATCAAATTATGCTGACACTTTCATTGAAACATTGTTAGCAAAATGCGCGTTTAAAAATTCAGTGTAAAAAAATTCAGCGTAAAAAAAATTCTGTGTAAAAAAATTCTGTGTAAAAAAATTAAGTGTATAAAAATTCATCGTAAAAATGAAAGCTTTCGTAATGAAGACACAAATGAACCTCCGTAGTTAGCGCTTGTTTATCAAACATGCTTCTTCCCTAAAACTATTTTGACACTTAATTTGTGTAACTTAATTTTTTGGCGTTAGAATTTTTGTGAACTTAATTTTTTTTTTTATCAAATTATGCTGACATTTTCATTGACATAGTTAGCAAAATGCCTGTTTAAAAATTCAGTGTAAAAAAAATTCAATGTACAAAAATGTATTGTAAAAAATTTCAGTGTAAAAAAATTAAGTGTATAAAAATTCATTGTAAAAATGAAAGCTTTCGTAATAAAGACACAAATGAACTTCTTGTTTTTCAAACATGCTTCCTCCCTAAAACTATTTTGACACTTAATTTATGTCACTGAATTTTTTGGCGTTTCAATTTTTGTGAACTGAATTATTTTCAATGGAAACTTGTTAGCAGAATGTGTGTGTTTAAAAATTCTGTGAAAAAAAATCTAATGTGAATAAATTCAGTGTAAAAAAAAAAAAAAAAAGCTTTCGTAACAAAGTCACAAATGAACCTCCATGGTTAGTGCTTGTTTATCAAACATGCTTCCTCCCTAAAACTGAATTTATGTAACTGCATTTTTTGCGTGTGAATTTTTGTGAACTGATTTTTTTTCATCAAACTATGCTGACAATTTCATTGAAAAATTGTTAGGAAAATGTGTGTTCAAAAATTCAGTGTATAAAAAGTCAGTGTAAAAAAAATTCAGTGTGAAAAAATTATATGTAAAAAAAAAATTCAGTGTAAAAAAAATTCAGTGTATAAAAATTGAGTGTAAAAAAAAAAATAAAGGTTTCGTAACAGAGTCACAAATGAACCTCCATAGTTAGCGCTTGTTTTTCAAACATGCTTCCTCCCTAAAACTATGGAGGTTAATTTGTTAATTTTATTACGAAGGCTTTTTTTGGCACTGAATTTATTTAACTGAATTTTTTCCGTTTGAATTTTTGTAAACTGAATCTTTTTATATCAATTTATGCTGACAATTTCATTGCACAATGTGTGTGTTTAAAAATTCAGTGTAAAAAAAGTCAATGTACAAAAATTCAGTGTAAATAAATTCAGTGTAAAAAATTAAAAAAAAACTTTCGTAACAAAGTCACAAATTAACCTCCATAGTTGGCGCTTGTTTATCAAACATGCTTCCTCCCTAAAACTATGGGGGTTAATTTGTTAATTTTATTACGAAAGCTTTTTTTTGACACTGAATTTATGTAACTGAATTTTTTGCGTTTTAATTTTGTGAAGTAAAATATTTTTAATCAAATTATGCTGACAATTTCAATGAAAATGTGTTAGCAAAATGTGTGTGTTTAAAAATTCAGTGTAAAAAAATTCAAGTGTAAAAAAATTCAGTGTGTAAAAAAAAAAAAACCTTTCGTAACAAAGACACAAATTAACCTCCATATTTAGCGCTTGTTTTTCAAACATGCTTCCTCCCTAAAACTATGGGGGTTAATTTGTTAATTTTATTACGAAAGCTTTTTTTTGACACTGAATTTATGTAACTGAATTTTTTGCGTTTGAATTTTGTGAAGTAAAATATTTTGAATCAAATTATGCTTACAATTTCAATGAAAATGTGTTAGCAAAATGTGTGTGTTTAAAAATTCAGTGTAAAAAAATAAAATTTTCAAAAATTCAGTGTAAAAAAAATTAAATGTAAAAAAATTCAAGTGTAAAAAAATTCAGTGTGGAAAAAAAAAAAACTTTCGTAACAAAGACACAAATTAACTTCCATATTTAGCGCTTGTTTTTCAAACATGCTTCCTTCCTCAACTATGGAGGTTAATTAGTTAACTTCATTACGAAAGCTTTTTTTTGACACTGAATTTATGTAAATGAATTTTTTGCGTTTGAATTTTGTGAAGTTAAATATTTTAAATCAAATTATGCTGGCAATTTAAATGAAAACGTGTTAGCAAAATGTGCGTTTAAAAATTCAGTGTATAAAAATTCAGTATAAAAAAATTCAGTGTAAAAAAAAGCTTTCGTAACAAAGTCACAAATTATCCTCCATAGTTAGCGCTTGTTTATCAAACATGCTTCCTCCCTAAAACTATGGGGGTTAATTTGTTAATTTTATTACGAAAGCTTTTTTTTGACACTGAATTTATGTAACTGAATTTTTTGCGTTTGAATTTTGTGAAGTAAAATATTTTGAATCAAATTATGCTTACAATTTCAATGAAAATGTGTTAGCAAAATGTGTGTGTTTAAAAATTCAGTGTAAAAAAATAAAATTTTCAAAAATTCAGTGTAAAAAAAATTAAATGTAAAAAAATTCAAGTGTAAAAAAATTCAGTGTGTAAAAAAAAACAACTTTCGTAACAAAGACACAAATTAACTTCCATATTTAGCGCTTGTTTTTCAAACATGCTTCCTTCCTCAACTATGGAGGTTAATTAGTTAACTTCATTACGAAAGCTTTTTTTTGACACTGAATTTATGTAAATGAATTTTTTGCGTTTGAATTTTGTGAAGTTAAATATTTTAAATCAAATTATGCTGGCAATTTAAATGAAAACGTGTTAGCAAAATGTGCGTTTAAAAATTCAGTGTATAAAAATTCAGTATAAAAAAATTCAGTGTAAAAAAAAGCTTTCGTAACAAAGTCACAAATTATCCTCCATAGTTAGCGCTTGTTTATCAAACATGCTTCCTCCCTAAAACTATGGGGGTTAATTTGTTAATTTTATTACGAAAGCTTTTTTTTGACACTGAATTTATGTAACTGATTTTTTTGCGTTTGAATTTTGTGAAGTAAAATATTTTGAATCAAATTATGCTTACAATTTCAATGAAAATGTGTTAGCAAAATGTGTGTGTTTAAAAATTCAGTGTAAAAAAATAAAATTTTCAAAAATTCAGTGTAAAAAAAATTAAATGTAAAAAAATTCAAGTGTAAAAAAATTCAGTGTGTAAAAAAAAACAACTTTCGTAACAAAGACACAAATTAACTTCCATATTTAGCGCTTGTTTTTCAAACATGCTTCCTTCCTCAACTATGGAGGTTAATTAGTTAACTTCATTACGAAAGCTTTTTTTTGACACTGAATTTATGTAAATGAATTTTTTGCGTTTGAATTTTGTGAAGTTAAATATTTTAAATCAAATTATGCTGGCAATTTAAATGAAAATGTGTTAGCAAAATGTGCGTTTAAAAATTCAGTGTGTAAAAATTCAGTATAAAAAAATTCAGTGTAAAAAAAAAGCTTTCGTAACAAAGTCACAAATGATCCTCCATAGTTAGCGCTTGTTTATCAAACATGCTTCCTCCCTAAAACTATGGAGGTTAATTTGTCAATTTTATTACAAGAGCTTTTTTTGACACAGAATGTATGTAACTGAATTTGTTTCCGTTTGAATTTTGTGAAATAATCTTTTTTTTTTTTTTAATCAAATTATAATTTCCCTGAAAAAAAATTCTGTGTAAAATAAATTAATTAATTAATCGCTGAAAAATTCAGTGTCGAAAAATGTGCAGCAAGACTCCCTTCTGGTAAAATAAGGCTGAGGCAATCGATCCTGTCTCAGAAGCAGCCAATGAGGTGTCACGTTTGAAGTCATGTGACACGGGTCTTGCAAACAGCATAAAGAAGCAGTTAACTGGACATGATGCAACATAATATGTATAATATACATAAAAAAAAGTTCATTTTTCTTTTTATATTTTTACTGAAAAGACACTCATGAAGTAGGATTTACAATACTAACTATGACCAATAAAACACTGAATATTGAGAATATATGCAAACTAACCTCCTTGATCAACATGTTTTATAATGGAGCAGGAGCAACAAAGACACAACAAACATGGAGACAGTGTACAAAACATGCACATATGGGATATAATATCATATCATAAATATAATATCACTGTTCTTTGTTGTAGAACTCTGCCTCCGTCTGACACTCGCTGCTTTGTAAATTAGCCCCGCCCACTCTGTCCGTGCCTCGTCTGCATGAAGTAGACTTTGTACGTCACTCAGAAGTGCAGATTCTACCTATTTCTATAGTTAGAATCGGTTAGAAGCAGTGGGCCGCCTTGAAATGTTAATTAAGTTTTCTTATGTCACTTAACTGCTTTTTATGCTGTTAAAGTCACGTGACTTTAGACTTGACACCTCATTGGTTGGTTCTGAGATTGCCTCAGTCTAACTTTTTGAAGCAGCCAATTTTTATACACTAAATTTTATACTCAAAAGCAAAAACTTAAGTTACATAAATTCACATGTAAAATTCACAAAATTCAAATGCAAAAAATTCAGTTACATAAGTTCAGTGTTAAAAAAAGCTTTCGTAATAAAATTAACAAATTAACCTCCATAGTTTTAGGGAGGAAGCATGTTTGAAAAACAAGCGCTAACTATGGAGGTTCATTTGTGTCTTTATTCCGAAAGGTTGTTTTTTTGTTTACACTGAATTTTTTCACATTAAATTTTTTTACACTGAATTTTGTCACATTTAATTTTTTTACACTGAATTTTTATACACAAACATTTTGCTAACAGGTTTTCATTGAGATTGTCAGCATAATTTGATTTAAAATAATTAACTTCACAAAATTCAAATTCAGTGTTAAAAAAGCTTTTGAAATAAAATTAACAAATTAACCTCCATAGTTTTAGGGAGGAAGCATGTTTGAAAAACAAGCGCTAACTATGGAGGTTCATTTGTGTCTTTATTCCGAAAGGTTGTTTTTTTTTTACACTGAATTTTTTCACATTAATTTTTTTTACACTGAATTTTTTCACATAACATTTTTTTACACTGAATTTTTATACACACACATTTTGCTAACGAGTTTTCATTGAGATTGTCAACATAATTTGATTTAAAATAATTAACTTCATAAAATTCTAATTCAGTGTAAAAAAAGGTTTTGTAATAAAATAAAAAAAATAACCTCCGTGGTTTTAGGGAGGAAGCATGTTTGAAAAAGAAGCGCTAAATACGGGGGTTAATTTGTGTCTTTATTCCAAAAGCTTTTTTTTTTACACTGAATTTTTTTCACATAAAGTTTTTTTATATTGAATTTTTTACAATTAATTTTTAAAGACACACATTTTGCTAGGAAGTTTTCATTGAGATTGTCAGCATAATTTGATTTAAAATAATTAACTTCACAAAATTCAAATTCAGTGTTAAAAAAGCTTTTGAAATAAAATTAACAAATTAACCTCCATAGTTTTAGGGAGGAAGCATGTTTGAAAAACAAGCGCTAACTATGGAGGTTCATTTGTGTCTTTATTCCGAAAGGTTGTTTTTTTTTTTACACTGAATTTTTTCACATTAATTTTTTTTACACTGACTTTTTTCACATAACATTTTTTTACACTGAATTTTTGTACACACACATTTTGCTAACGAGTTTTCATTGAGATTGTCAACATAATTTGATTTAAAATAATTAACTTCATAAAATTCTAATTCAGTGTAAAAAAAGGTTTTGTAATAAAATAAAAAAATTAACCTCCGTGGTTTTAGGGAGGAAGCATGTTTGAAAAACAAGCGCTAAATACAGGGGTTAATTTGTGTCTTTATTCCAAAAGCTTTTTTTTTTTACACTGAATTTTTTCACATTAAATTTTTTTACACTGAATTTTGTCACATTTAATTTTTTTACACTGAATTTTTATACACAAACATTTTGCTAACAGGTTTTCATTGAGATTGTCAGCATAATTTGATTTAAAATAATTAACTTCACAAAATTCAAATTCAGTGTTAAAAAAGCTTTTGAAATAAAATTAACAAATTAACCTCCATAGTTTTAGGGAGGAAGCATGTTTGAAAAACAAGCGCTAACTATGGAGGTTCATTTGTGTCTTTATTCCGAAAGGTTGTTTTTTTTTTACACTGAATTTTTTCACATTAATTTTTTTTACACTGAATTTTTTCACATAACATTTTTTTACACTGAATTTTTATACACACACATTTTGCTAACGAGTTTTCATTGAGATTGTCAACATAATTTGATTTAAAATAATTAACTTCATAAAATTCTAATTCAGTGTAAAAAAAGGTTTTGTAATAAAATAAAAAAAATAACCTCCGTGGTTTTAGGGAGGAAGCATGTTTGAAAAAGAAGCGCTAAATACGGGGGTTAATTTGTGTCTTTATTCCAAAAGCTTTTTTTTTTACACTGAATTTTTTTCACATAAAGTTTTTTTATATTGAATTTTTTACAATTAATTTTTAAAGACACACATTTTGCTAGGAAGTTTTCATTGAGATTGTCAGCATAATTTGATTTAAAATAATTAACTTCACAAAATTCAAATTCAGTGTTAAAAAAGCTTTTGAAATAAAATTAACAAATTAACCTCCATAGTTTTAGGGAGGAAGCATGTTTGAAAAACAAGCGCTAACTATGGAGGTTCATTTGTGTCTTTATTCCGAAAGGTTGTTTTTTTTTTTACACTGAATTTTTTCACATTAATTTTTTTTACACTGAATTTTTTCACATAACATTTTTTTACACTGAATTTTTATACACACACATTTTGCTAACGAGTTTTCATTGAGATTGTCAACATAATTTGATTTAAAATAATTAACTTCATAAAATTCTAATTCAGTGTAAAAAAAGGTTTTGTAATAAAATAAAAAAATTAACCTCTGTGGTTTTAGGGAAGAAGCATGTTTGAAAAACAAGCGCTAAATACGGGGGTTAATTTGTGTCTTTATTCCAAAAGCTTTTTTTTTTACACTGAATTTTTTTCACATAAAGTTTTTTTATATTGAATTTTTTACAATTAATTTTTAAAGACACACATTTTGCTAAGAAGTTTTCATTGAGATTGTCAGCATAATTTGATTTAAAATAATTAACTTTACAAAATTCAAATTCAGTGTCAAAAAAGCTTTTGTAATAAAATTAACGAATTAACCTCCATAGTTTTAGGGAGGAAGCATGTTTGAAAAGCAAGCGCTAACTATGTAGATTAATTTGTGTCTTTATTCCGAAAGGTTGGGGTTTTTTTACACTGAATTTTTTCACATTAGATTTTTTTTACACAGAATTTTTTCACATCTAATTTTTTTACACTGAATTTTTAAACAGACACATTTTACTAACACGTTTTCATTGAGATTGTCAGCGTAATTTGATTTAAAATAATTAACCTCACAAAATTCAAATTCAGTGTCAAAAAAGCTTTTGTAATAAAATTAACAAATTAACCTCCAAAGTTTTAGGGAGGAAGCATGTTTGAAAAAAACCCGCTAACTATGGAGGTTAATTTGTGTCTTTATTCCGAAAGTTTTTTTTTTTTTTACACTGAATTTTTTCACATTAATTTTTTTTACACTGAATTTTTTCACATAACATTTTTTTACACTGAATTTTTATACACACACATTTTGCTAACGAGTTTTCATTGAGATTGTCAACATAATTTGATTTAAAATAATTAACTTCACAAAATTCTAATTCAGTGTAAAAAAAGGTTTCGTAATAAAATAAAAAAAATAACCTCCGTGGTTTTAGGGAGGAAGCATGTTTGAAAAGCAAGCGCTAACTATGTAGATTAATTTGTGTCTTTATTCCGAAAGGTTGGGGTTTTTTTACACTGAATTTTTTCACATTAGATTTTTTTTACACAGAATTTTTTCACATCTAATTTTTTTACACTGAATTTTTAAACAGACACATTTTACTAACACGTTTTCATTGAGATTGTCAGCGTAATTTGATTTAAAATAATTAACCTCACAAAATTCAAATTCAGTGTCAAAAAAGCTTTTGTAATAAAATTAACAAATTAACCTCCAAAGTTTTAGGGAGGAAGCATGTTTGAAAAAAACCCGCTAACTATGGAGGTTAATTTGTGTCTTTATTCCGAAAGGTGTTTTTTTTTACACTGAATTTTTTCACATAACATTTTTTTACACTGAATTTTTATACACACACATTTTGCTAACGAGTTTTCATTGAGATTGTCAACATAATTTGATTTAAAATAATTAACTTCACAAAATTCTAATTCAGTGTAAAAAAAGGTTTCGTAATAAAATAAAAAAATTAACCTCCGTGGTTTTAGGGAGGAAGCATGTTTGAAAAACAAGCGCTAAATACGGGGGTTAATTTGTGTCTTTATTCCAAAAGCTTTTTTTTTACACTGAATTTTTTTCACAAAGTTTTTTTATATTGAATTTTTTACAATTAATTTTTAAAGACACACATTTTGCTAAGAAGTTTTCATTGAGATTGTCAGCATAATTTGATTTAAAATAATTAACTTCACAAAATTCAAATTCAGTGTCAAAAAAGCTTTTGTAATAAAATTAACAAATTAACCTCCAAAGTTTTAGGGAGGAAGCATGTTTGAAAAGCAAGCGCTAACTATGTAGATTAATTTGTGTCTTTATTCCGAAAGGTTGGGTTTTTTTTACACTGAATTTTTTCACATTTAATTTTTTTTACACTGAATTTTTTCACATCTAATTTTTTTACACTGAATTTTTAAACAGACACATTTTACTAACACGTTTTCATTGAGATTGTCAGCGTAATTTGATTTAAAATAATTAACCTCACAAAATTCAAATTCAGTGTCAAAAAAGCTTTTGTAATAAAATTAACAAATTAACCTCCATAGTTTTAGGGAGGAAGCATGTTTGAAAAACAAGCGCTAACTATGGAGGTTCATTTGTGTCTTTATTCCGAAAGGTTTTTTTTTTTTTTACACTGAATTTTTTCACATTAATTTTTTTTACACTGAATTTTTTCACATAACATTTTTTTACACCGAATTGTTATACACACACATTTTGCTAACGAGTTTTCATTGAGATTGTCAACATAATTTGATTTAAAATAATTAACTTCACAAAATTCTAATTCAGTGTAAAAAAAGGTTTTGTAATAAAATAAAAAACTTAACCTCCGTGGTTTTAGGGAGGAAGCATGTTTGAAAAACAAGCGCTAAATACGGGGGTTAATTTGTGTCTTTATTCCAAAAGCTTTTTTTTTTACACTGAATTTTTTTCACATAAAGTTTTTTTATATTGAATTTTTTACAATTAATTTTTAAAGACACACATTTTGCTAAGAAGTTTTCATTGAGATTGTCAGCATAATTTGATTTAAAATAATTAACTTCACAAAATTCAAATTCAGTGTCAAAAAAGCTTTTGTAATAAAATTAACAAATTAACCTCCATAGTTTTAGGGAGGAAGCATGTTTGAAAAACAAGCGCTAACTATGGAGGTTCATTTGTGTCTTTATTCCGAAAGGTTGTTGTTTTTTTTCACTGAATTTTTTCACATTACATTTTTTTTACACTGAATTTTTTCACATTACATTTTTTTACACTGAATTTTTAAACAGACACATTTTACTAACACGTTTTCATTGAGATTGTCAGCATAATTTGATTTAAAATAATTAACTTCACAAAATTCAAATTCAGTGTCAAAAAAGCTTTTGTAATAAAATTAACAAATTAACCTCCAAAGTTTTAGGGAGGAAGCATGTTTGAAAAGCAAGCGCTAACTATGTAGATTAATTTGTGTCTTTATTCCGAAAGGTTGGGTTTTTTTTACACTGAATTTTTTCACATTTAATTTTTTTTACACTGAATTTTTTCACATCTAATTTTTTTACACTGAATTTTTAAACAGACACATTTTACTAACACGTTTTCATTGAGATTGTCAGCGTAATTTGATTTAAAATAATTAACCTCACAAAATTCAAATTCAGTGTCAAAAAAGCTTTTGTAATAAAATTAACAAATTAACCTCCATAGTTTTAGGGAGGAAGCATGTTTGAAAAACAAGCGCTAACTATGGAGGTTCATTTGTGTCTTTATTCCGAAAGGTTTTTTTTTTTTTTACACTGAATTTTTTCACATTAATTTTTTTTACACTGAATTTTTTCACATAACATTTTTTTACACCGAATTGTTATACACACACATTTTGCTAACGAGTTTTCATTGAGATTGTCAACATAATTTGATTTAAAATAATTAACTTCACAAAATTCTAATTCAGTGTAAAAAAAGGTTTTGTAATAAAATAAAAAAATTAACCTCCGTGGTTTTAGGGAGGAAGCATGTTTGAAAAACAAGCGCTAAATACGGGGGTTAATTTGTGTCTTTATTCCAAAAGCTTTTTTTTTTACACTGAATTTTTTTCACATAAAGTTTTTTTATATTGAATTTTTTACAATTAATTTTTAAAGACACACATTTTGCTAAGAAGTTTTCATTGAGATTGTCAGCATAATTTGATTTAAAATAATTAACTTCACAAAATTCAAATTCAGTGTCAAAAAAGCTTTTGTAATAAAATTAACAAATTAACCTCCATAGTTTTAGGGAGGAAGCATGTTTGAAAAACAAGCGCTAACTATGGAGGTTCATTTGTGTCTTTATTCCGAAAGGTTGTTGTTTTTTTTCACTGAATTTTTTCACATTACATTTTTTTTACACTGAATTTTTTCACATTGCATTTTTTTACACTGAATGTTTAAACGGACACATTTTACTAACACGTTTTCATTGAGATTGTCAGCATAATTTGATTTAAAATAATTAACTTCACAAAATTCAAATTCAGTGTCAAAAAAGCTTTTGTAATAAAATTAACAAATTAACCTCCAAAGTTTTAGGGAGGAAGCATGTTTGAAAAGCAAGCGCTAACTATGTAGATTAATTTGTGTCTTTATTCCGAAAGGTTGGGTTTTTTTTACACTGAATTTTTTCACATTTAATTTTTTTTACACTGAATTTTTTCACATCTAATTTTTTTACACTGAATTTTTAAACAGACACATTTTACTAACACGTTTTCATTGAGATTGTCAGCGTAATTTGATTTAAAAAAATTAACCTCACAAAATTCAAATTCAGTGTCAAAAAAGCTTTTGTAATAAAATTAACAAATTAACCTCCAAAGTTTTAGGGAGGAAGCATGTTTGAAAAAACCCCGCTAACTATGGAGGTTAATTTGTGTCTTTATTCCGAAAGGTGTTTTTTTTTACAATGAATTTTTTCACATTTAATTTTTTTTACACTGAATTTTTTTACACTGAATTTTTAAACTGACACATTTTACTAACACGTTTTCATTGAGATTGTCAGCATAATTTGATTTAAAATAATTAACCTCACAACATTCAAATTCAGTGTCAAAAAAGCTTTTGTAATAAAATTAACAAATTAACCTCCAAAGTTTTAGGGAGGAAGCATGTTTGAAAAAAAACCGCTAACTATGGAGGTTCATTTGTGTCTTTATTCCGAAAGGTGTTTTTTTTTACACTGAATTTTTTCACATTTAATTTTTTTTACACTGAATTTTTTTACACTGGATTTTTAAACAGACACACTTTGCTTACAAGTTTTCATTGAGATTGTCAGCATAATTTGATTCAAAATAATAAACTTGACAAAATTCAAACGCAAAAAAATCAGTTGCATAAATTCAGTGTAAAAAAAATAAAAAAAGGTTTCCCTAATAAAGACACAAATTCAAATCTCAAAGGAGATTTGAACCTAACTATTTACAGACTAAAATAGGACGATGCATGCTGATAAGTGTGTGTGCTCCAGCCTAGGGGCCGTCTGCAAAGTGCTCTGAAGGGTCACGTGGGCACAGTGAGACAGATCCACAACCAGCATGTGGTGCCCTTGCAGCAGGCCATGGTAAACCCCGCCCCCTTTGCACCCCGCCCTCTTTACATCACATGACCCACTCATCTTATGTACAACAGCTGCAACGCTGATTTGCTCCAACAATACACTTTTTTATTATTTTTTTGGTAATTTTTTAAAAATGTTTTCCTTGTCCACCGTCCACATGAAGAAATATGTTAGAGCGAGGGTAAGCACAATTTATCACCGTCCTGTCTTGTCACGTCCATACTGGTGTGCACCAAGCGCTGCGGTTCAGTACACTGCAGCAACACAACCCATGTTGCAGCAACACAACCCACGTAATAGTGAGCGGAACACACATGACGTTTTATTGTGCATGCAGAGGTAGATAAAGCGACATTTATATAAGCCACACCCACTACATTTTAGAAGAAATAAATAGTTTGCCATATATTACTCGCACCGGACTATAAGTCGCAGATATATACGTTGTGAGATTAGTTGTTTGCACAGACATTTTTATTTACATACCTTTAATTGTTTCCAAACGGTGTCTGTAACGCGGCAGTAAAACGGCTGGTCAGACAAAACATAAGTCCTGGTCATGGACCCGCTAGCTGCGGAAACTAACGCCACTGTAAGTTAATAATACTAACACGGACACTCGCAAACGTGTTAGCGTATTAGCTAATGCTAACGACGCTAACTTCATTACATTACGATACTGCGTGAAAACACTCCTACAGACATCGCACACGGGACCCGTTTAGTAAGTGCGAATAGTTTTAGTGATATTGTAAAACTTGCAAACGTTGCTCGGTCTGATGAATGAAGGATCCATACTAATAGAATTGTGATGGACAACGGCACTTATACTTCCGTTTGAACCTCTTAAGGCCCAAGCTGTTTGTTTACATGCCTTTTTTTTTATTTCTCTTTGCTATTTGGGCTTATTGGACCCTAATTAGAATAAAAACTAAGAATCCTCTTTTGATATGATGTACTTAGTCCATAAGTACACAAACGTTAGATTCTTGTTCATAATTTTCAGAAATCGATTAAAAAAATTATATATACCGTATTTTCCAGACTATAAGGCGCACTTAAAATCCTTTTTTTTCCAGTAGATGGCAGTCACACATAAGAGATACGTGTAGACTGCAATATGGTGGCAGTCACACATAAGAAAAACGTGTAGACTGCAATGTGATGGCAATATGATGGCAGTCACACATAAGAGATACGTGTAGGCTGCAATATGATGGCAGTCACACATAAGAGATACATGTAGACTGCAATATGATGGCAGTCACACATAAGAGATACGTGTAGGCTGCAACATGATGGCAGTCACACACAAGAGATACATGTAGACTGCAATATGATGGCAGTCACACATAAGAGATACGTGTAGACTGCAATATGATGGCAGTCACACATAAGATGTACGTGTAGACTGCAATATGATGGCAGTCACACATAAGAGATACATGTAGACTTCAATATGGTGGCAGTCACACATAAGAGATACGTGTAGACTGCAATATGATGGCAGTCACCCATAAGATATATGTGTAGATTGCAATATGATGGCAGTCACACATAAGAGATACGTGTAGACTGCAATATGATGGGAGTCACACATAAGAGATACGTGTAGACTGCAATATGATGGCAGTCACACATAAGAGATACGTGTAGACTGCAATATAATGGCAATCACACATAAGAGATACGTGTAGACTGCAATATGATGGCAGTCACACATAAGAGATACGTGTAGACTGCAATATGATGGCAATCACACATAAGAGATATGTGTAGACTGCAATATGATGGCAGTCACACATAAGAGATACGTGTAGACTGCAATATGATGGCAATCACACATAAGAGATATGTGTAGACTGCAATATGATGGCAATCACACATAAGAGATATGTGTAGACTGCAATATGATGGCAGTCACACATAAGAGATACGTGTAGACTGCAATATGATGGCAATCACACATAAGAGATATGTGTAGACTGCAATATGATGGCAATCACACATAAGAGATACGTGTAGACTGCAATATGATGGCAGTCACACATTAGAAAAACATGTAGACGGCGATGTGATGGCAGTCACACATAAGAGATACGTGTAGACTGCAATGTGATGGCAGTCACACATAAGAGATGCGTGTAGACTGCAATATGATGGCAGTCACACATAAGATATACGTGTAGACTGCAATATGATGGCAGTCACACATAAGAGATACGTGTAGACTGCAATATGATGGCAGTCACACATAAGAGATACGTGTAGACTGCAATATGATGGCAATCACGCATAAGAGATACGTGTAGACTGCAATGTGATGGCAGTCACACATAAGAGATACGTGTAGACTGCAATATGATGGCAATCACGCATAAGAGATACGTGTAGACTGCAATATGATGGCAGTCACACATAAGAGATACGTGTAGACTGCAATATGATGGCAGTCACACATAAGAGATACGTGTGGACTGCAATATGATGGCAGTCACACATAAGAGATACGTGTAGACTGCAATATGATGGCAGTCACACATAAGAGATACGTGTAGACTGCAATATGATGGCAGTCACACATAAGATATACGTGTAGACTGCAATATGATTGCAGTCACACATAAGAGATATGTGTAGACTGCAATATGACGCAAGTAAACAACACCAACATTTTATATGTTCCACTGAAAATATAGAACATTACGCTCAAAAATCCAACATTACATGTTATGTAGACCACAAGGAAGTGTTTTGAATTTAGAAAAAACAAATAAAATATGCGCCTTATAATCCGACGCCTTATATATGAAAATAGATCAAAAATAGACCATTCATCGGCGGTGCGCCATATGGTCCGGAATATACGGTGTATATATTTTTTTAAATAATAATCCATTTTTAAAACTATGTTTCTAGGCCATCTTCATGCAACCAGAAATAGATTTTCTAACCTGAAACCTATTTCATTATGATTATTATACCAAATAATACTTTGCAAGAATCAGTCGACAATGGGATCGTCACTCCAGGAACGGGATCGACTCGTTAGGCCAAAGATTCACACCCCTCATTTCTGCTCATATTTGATATACTGAACTGTACTGCTTGGTGGAACCAAGTTACTACAGTCATGTGACTTCCTGATGACAAAATGTCTCTCATTTTGTCATACAGGACTAGTGTGTGTGTGTGTGTGTGTGTGTGTGTGTGTGTGTGTGTGTGTGTGTGTGTGTGTGTGTGTGTGTGTGTGTGTGTGTGTGTTCTTGTATTTCTACCCTTCTTGAGACATCAACAAGGAAAAGTACCGTCCATATATGCATCTAAATACTAGAGTCCGTGAACATTGCTCCAAAGTCAGGATTTTTGGTTGATTTAATGTGCATCCAAAAGTAAACATTGACAGGTGCAAAGGCAACCCATATGTGAGCATAGGATGAACAAATGCACTACGCTACTAAGACTATAGTGGCCATTAACAGTTAGCTGCTACAGCTGGGTTGCCCAAAGTGCGGCACAGGGGCCATCTGTGGTCCCTGACTCCTTTGTCATCGGCCTTAAGCACATTACAAAAAAACAAAAATAGAGATCTCATTTGCACCCCCTGGTGGTGAAATCTATCAAAATGAGGGTGGTCCCAAAAAGGAGGGATTTTTCACATTGACTGTGTGTCGCTTTTAAAAGTGCTCCCCCTCTGGTCGACATATGAAATAACAAGTGTGTGTAAAAATTTGAAATGTGTCCCCTTTGGCCAAAATTAATTTAAAAAAAATAAATAAATATGTATATAGAGATATACTGTAATAACTTGAAGTAAATAATGGAGATTAAAAACCAATTACGAACAAAAAATTCAAAAAACTAAATAATTAACTAAAAGCAGTCTGTTTCTCACAATGTGTCGACTTCTTTCTTAAAAAATTGGGAACATCATATTCTTTCTGTTTCTGTAATATTGCAATATTTTATTGTAAAATTTTTACTTTTTTATGTAAAATTATAACTTTTTTACTGCAAAATGGCGACATTTGTCATGAAATTCTGACTATCACAATATTGCCAAATTTTATTCGTTGTTCTTGTAAAATAGTGACATTTTTGGAGTAAAATTCCGATTATTGTTATAATATTGCCAACATTTTAAAGTTTTCTTAAAAGCAGTCTTTTTCTCACAATGTGTCGACTTCTTTCTTATAAAATTGGGAACAATTTCTCATATTCTTTCTGCTTCTGTAACATTGCAATATTGTCTCGTAAAATTATTACTTTTTAATGCAAAACGGCGTCATTTGTCATATAAAATTCTGACTTTTATCACAATATTGCCCATTTTTTTCATTGTTCTTGTAAAATAGTGACATTTTTGGAGTAAACTTACGACTTTTGTCATAATTTTGCCGAGTAAAATTCGGATTATTATTATAATATTGCCAACATTTTAAAGTTTTCTTGAAAGCAGTCTTTTTCTCACAATGTGTCGACTTCTTTCTTATGAAATTTGGAACAATTTATCAAAAATAATTTCTGTTTCTGTAATATTGCAATATTTTACTGTAACATTTTTACTTTTTTATGTAAAATTATTACTTTTTTAATGCAAAATGGTGACATTTGTCATATAAAATTCACACTTTTATCACAATATTGACATTTTGTTGGTTGTTCTTGTAAAATAGTGACATTTTTGGAATAAAATGACGACTTTTGTCGTAATTTTGCAGAGTAAATTTCCGATTATTATAATATTGCCAACATTTTAAAGTTTTCTTAAAAGCATTCTTTCTTAAAAAATTGGGAACAATTTCTCATATTCTTTCTGTTTCTGTAACATTGCAATATTTTATTGTAAAATTTGTACTTTTTTATGTAAAATTATAACTTATTTACTGCTAAATGGCGACATTTGTCATTTAAAATTCTGACTATCACAATACTGCCAAATTTTTTTCATTGTTCTTGTAAAATAGTGACATTTTTGGAGTAAAATTCCGACTTTTGTCATCATTTTGCAGAGTAAAATTCCGATTATTGTTATAATATTGCCAACATTTTAAAGTTTTCTTAAAAGCAGTCTTTTTCTCACAGTGTGTCGAGTTCTTTATTATAAAATTGGGAACAATTTCTCATATTCTTTCTGCTTCTGTAACATTGCAATATTTTCTCGTAAAATTATTACTTTTTAATGCAAAACGGCGTCATTTGTCATATAAA
Organism: Entelurus aequoreus; assembly: GCF_033978785.1. Lineage (NCBI taxonomy): Eukaryota > Metazoa > Chordata > Actinopteri > Syngnathiformes > Syngnathidae > Entelurus > Entelurus aequoreus. Next base: position 12,453,970 of record NC_084758.1, read on the forward strand.
ATTCTGACTTTTATCACAATATTGCCCTTTTTTTTGGTCTTGTAAAATAGTGACATTGAGTAAAATTCTGACTTTTGTCATCATTTTGCAGAGTAAAATTCAGATTATTATTATAATATTGCCAACATTTTAAAGTTTTCTTAAAAGCAGTCTTTTTCTCACAATGTGTCAACTTTTTTCTTATAAAATTGGGAACAATTTCTCATATTCTTTCTGCTTCTGTAACATTGCAATATTTTATTGTAACATTTGTACTTTTTTATGTAAAATTATAACTTTTTTACTGCAAAATGGTGACTTTTATCACAATATTGCCATTTTTTTGGTTGTTCTTGTAAAATAGTGACATTTTTGGAGTAAAATTACGACTTTTGTCATCATTTTACCAAGTAAATCAGATTATTATTGTAATATTGCCAACATTTTAAAGTTTTCTTATAAAATTGTGACTTGTCGAGTAAAATTGCGAGTCTTTTCATCAAATTGCCAACATTTTAAGCTTTTCTTGTAAAATTGCGACTATTATTGAGTTAAATTCCAACTTTTATCATGATATTGCACAAATGTTCAGTTTTTCTTGTAAAATTTTGACTTGCGTTGAGTAAAATTCCAACTTTTGTCATAATTTTGCCGAGTAAAATTCAGATGATTATTATAATATTGCCAACATTTTAAAGTTTTCTTAAAAGCAGTCTTTTTCTCACAATGTGTCGACTTCTTTTTTACAAAATTGGGAACAATTTCTCATATTCTATCTGCTTCTGTAATATTGCAATATTTTACTGTAAAATTGTTACTTTTTTATGTAAAATTATTACTTTTTACTGCAAAACGGTGACATTTGTCGTATAAAATTCTGACTTTTATCACAATATTTAAATTTTTTTGGTTGTTGTTGTAAAATAGTGACATTTTTGGAATAAAATTACGACTTTTGCCATAATTTTGCAGAGTAAAATTCCGATTATTATTATAATATTGCCAACATTTTAAAGTTTTCTTAAAAGCAGTCTTTTTCTCACAATGTGTCGACTTCTTTCTTATAAAATTGGGAACAATTTCTCACATTATTTCTGTTTCTGTAATATTGCAATATTTTATTGTAACATTTTTACTCTATGTAAAATTATTACTTTTTTATTGCAAAATGGTGACATTTGTCATATAAAATTCTGACTTTTATCACAATATTGCCATTTTTTTGGTTGTTCTTGTAAAATAGTCACATTTTTTGAGTAAAATTACGACTTTTGTCATAATTTTGCCGAGTAAAATTCAGATTATTATTATAATATTGCCAACATTTTAAAGTTTTCTTAAAAGCAGTCTTTTTCTCACAATGTGTCGACTTTTTTCTTATAAAATTGGGAACAATTTCTCATATTCTTTCTGCTTCTGTAACATTGCAATATTTTCTCGTAAAATGATTACTTTTTAATGCAAAACGGCTTCATTTGTCATATCAAATTCTGACTTTTATCACAATATTGCCATTTTTTTGGTTGTTCTTGTAAAATAGTGACATTTTTGGAGTAAAATTACGACGTTTGTCATAATTTTGCCGAGTAAAATTCAGATTATTATTATAATATTGCCAACATTTTAAAGTTTTCTTAAAAACAGTCTTTTTTTTCACAATGTGTCGACTTTTTCCTTATAAAATTGGGAACAATTTCTCATATTCTTTCTGTTTTTGTAATATTGCAATATTTTACTGTAACATTTTTACTTTTTTATGTAAAATTATTACTTTTTACTGCAAAACGGCAACATTTGTCATATAAAATTCTGACTTTTATCACAATATTGCCATTTTTTTGGTTGTTCTTGTAAAATAGTGACATTGTTTGAGTAAAATTCCGACTTTTGTCATAATTTTACTTGGTAAAAATTATAACTTTTTTACTGCAAAATGGCGACATTTCTCATAAAATTCTGACTATCACAATATTGCCAAATTTTATTCGTTGTTCTTGTAAAATAGTGACATTTTTGGAGTAAAATTCAGATTGTTATTATAATATTGCAAACATTTTAAACTTTTCTTAAAAGCAGTCTTTTTCTCACAATGTGTCGACTTCTTTCTCATAAAATTGGGAACAATTTCTCATATTCTTTCTGCTTCTGTAACATTGCAATATTTTATTGTAACATTTTTACTTTTTTATGTAAAATTATAACTTTTTTAATGCAAAATGGTGACATTTGTCATATCAAATTCTGACTTTTATCACAATATTGCAATTTTTTTGGTTCTTGTAAAATAGTGACATTTTTGGAGTAAAATTACGACTTTTGTCATCATTTTGCCGAGTAAATCAGATTATTATTGTAATATTGCCAACATTTTAAAGTTTTCTTATAAAATTGTGACTTGTCGAGTAAAATTGCGACTCTTTTCATCAAAATGCCAACATTTTAAGCTTTTCTTGTAAAATTGCGACTATTATTGAGTAAAATTCCAACTTTTATCATGATATTGCACAAATGTTCAGTTTTTCTTGTAAAATTTTGACTTGCGTTGAGTAAAATTCCAACTTTTGTCATAATTTTGCCGTGTAAAATTCAGATTATTATTATAATATTGCCAACATTTTAAAGTTTTCTTAAAAGCAGTCTTTTTCTCACAATGTGTCGACTTCTTTTTTACAAAATTGGGAACAATTTCTCATATTCTTTCTGCTTCTGTAATATTGCAATATTTTACTGTAAAATTTTTACTTTTTTATGTAAAATTATTACTTTTTACTGCAAAACGGTGACATTTGTCGTATAAAATTCGGACTTTTATCACAATATTTACATTTTTTTGGTTGTTCTTGTAAAATAGTGACATTTTTGGAATAAAATTACGACTTTTGTCATAGTTTTGCAGAGTAAAATTCAGGTTATTATTATAATATTGCCAACATTTTAAAGTTTTCTTAAAAGCAGTCTTTTTCTCACAATGTGTCGACTTCTTTCTTATAAAATTGGGAACAATTTCTCATATTATTTCTGTTTCTGTAATATTGCAATATTTTATTGTAACATTTTTACTCTATGTAAAATTATTACTTTTTTATTGCAAAATGGTGACATTTGTCATATAAAATTCTGACTTTTATCACAATATTGCCATTTTTTTGGTTGTTCTTGTAAAATAGTCACATTTTTTGAGTAAAATTACGACTTTTGTCATAATTTTGCCGAGTAAAATTCAGATGATTATTATAATATTGCCAACATTTTAAAGTTTTCTTAAAAGCAGTCTTTTTCTCACAATGTGTCGACTTTTTTCTTATAAAATTGGGAACAATTTGTCATATTCTTTCTGCTTCTGTAACATTGCAATATTTTCTCGTAAAATTATTACTTTTTAATGCAAAACGGCTTCATTTGTCATATAAAATTCTGACTTTTATCACAATATTGCCATTTCTTTGGTTGTTCTTGTAAAATAGTGACATTTTTGGAGTAAAATTCTGACTTTTGTCATAATTTTGCCAAGTAAAATTCAGATTATTGTTATAATATTGCCAACATTTTAAAGTTGTATTAAAAGTAGTCTTTTTCTCACAATATGTCAACTTTTTTCTTATAAAATTGGGCAATAATTTCTCATATCGTTTGTATCTTTAATATTGCAATAGTGTATTGTAACATTTTTACTTTTTTATGTAAAATTATTACTTTTTTACTGCAAAATGGTGACATTTGTCATATAAAATTCTGCCATTTTTTTGATTGTTCTTGTAAAATAGTGACATTTTTGGAGTAAAATTACGACTTTTGTCACAATTTTACAGAGTAAATCAGATTATTATTGTAATATTGCCAACATTTTAAAGTTTTCTTATAAAATTGTGACTTTTGTCGAGTAAAATTGCGACTCTTTTCATAAAATTGCCAACATTTTAAGCTTTTCTTGTAAAATTGCGACTATTATTGAGTACAATTCCAACTTTTATCATGATATTGCACAAATGTTCAGTTTTTCTTGTAAAATTTTGACTTGCGTTGAGTAAAATGACGACTTTTATTATAATACTGCCAACATTCTAAGTTTTTCTTGTGAAATTGTGACCATGACAAGCTTTTTTTATATTGGCATAGTATGTGTATATTATTAATGTTGTAAATATAAATCTTTATATTTCTAGAAAGGGTAATCCTAAAGAGGTAGGCATTTTTTGGAGGTCTCAAGAAGGTAACAAATACAATAATGTGTGTGTGTGTGCATTCAAGTTGTTATTGACGGACTTTGAGCCAAAATGCCAACAAGTATCAACTAAAATAAACATACAAAAAAACATACAAAAAAACAACAACAACATGTGTTTAAAAACATCTTTACAGATTTCCTGCAAAATATGGTAAGGATTTGAGTGTAATAATGATGTGAATAGTAAGAAGAATAATAAGGCATAGAATTGCTTAAGCTACATACGTTTTGGTGTATGTATGGACCCCAGGATGCAGAGACAACAGGCAAGTGCAGAAAAGAAGCCCTCGTTACTATGGAAACGCAGGTAACACAAAAGCTGGGAAGTGCACAAATAGAAAACAGGCGTATAAAGCGCAAAGGTGCAATGCAAAATGATTCAGTCCCGAAAGGCATCCTGATTGGCAACCAGGGATAGGTGACAAATGGAGGTCAACCGGAAGTGGAACAAATTTGTTTAAAGCGCTAGCATGCTTACATTAGCATGTATCAAGTACCAAAATATGACTAAGTTTATACCTACAAACCTAGCTAAAAAAAAACAACCTAGCATACTAACGTTAGCATGTATCAAGTACCAAAATATGACTGAGTCTATACCTACAAAACTAGCTAAAAAAAAACTAGCATACTAACGTTAGCATGTATCAAGTACCAAAATATGACCGAGTGTATACCTACAAAATTAGCTAAAAAAAAACCTAGTATACTAATGTTAGCATGTATCAAGTACCAAAATATGACTGAGTGTATACCTACAAAACTAGCTAAAAAAAAAACAGCATACTAAAGTTAGTATGTATCAAGTACCAAAATATGACTGAGTGTAGACCTACAAAATTAGCTAAAATAAAAACACAGCATACTAAAGTTAGCATGTATCAAGTACCAAAATATGACTGAGTGTATACCTACAAAATTAGCTAAAATAAAAACACAGCATACTAAAGTTAGCATGTATCAAGTACCAAAATATGACTGAGTGTACACCTACAAAACTAGCTAAAAAAAAACAAGCATACTACTGTTAGCATGTATCAAGTACCAAAATATGACTGAGTGTATACCTACAAAACTAGCTAAAAAAAACCTAGCATACTAACATTAGCATGCATCAAGTACCAAAATATGTGTATATCTACAAAACTAGCTAAAAAAAACCCAACATACTAATGTTAGCATGTATCAAGTACCAAAATATGACTGAGTGTATACCTACAAAAATAGCTAGAAAAAACAGTATACTAACGTTAGCATGTATCAAGTACCAAAATATGACTAAATTTATACCTACAAAACTAGCTAACAAAAAACAACCTAGCATGTATCAAGTACCAAAATATGACTTAGTGTATACCTACAAAATTAGCACAAAAAAAACCAGCATACTAACGTTAGCATGTATCAAGTACCAAAATATGACTGAGTGTATACCTACAAAATTAGCTAAAATAAAAACCCAGCATACTACTGTTAGCATGTATCAAGTACCAAAATTCGACTGAGTGTATACCTACAAAACTAGCTAAAAAAAAAACCTAGCATACTAACATTAGCATGTATCAAGAACCAAAATATTTGTATATCTACAAAACTAGCTAAAAAATAAACCTAGCATACTAATGTTAGCATATATCAAGTACCAAAATATGACTGAGTGTATACCTACAAAACTAGCTAAAAAAAACAAGCATACTACTGTTAGCATGTATCAAGTACCAAAATATGACTGAGTGTATACCTACAAAAATAGCTAAAAAAAACAGTATACTAACGTTAGCATGTATCAAGTACCAAAATATGACTGAGTGTATACCTATAAAACTAGCTAAAAAAAAAAAATTGCATACTAACGTTAGCATGTATCAAGTACCAAAATATGACTAAATGTATACCTACAAAACTAGCTAAAAAAAAAAAACTAGCATACTAACATTAGCATGTATCAAGTACCAAAATATGACTGAGTGTACACTTACAAAATTAGCAAAAAAAATAAAATCCAGCATACTAACGTTAGCATGTATCAAGTACCAAAATATGACTGAGTGTATACATACAACATTAGCTAAAAAAAACCTAGCATACTAATGTTAGCATATACCAAGTACCAAAATATGACTGAGTGTATACCTACAAAACTAGCTAAAAAAAAACCTAGCATACTAACATTAGCATGTATCAAGTACCAAAATATGTGTATATCTACAAAACTAGCTAAAAAAAACCCCAACATACTAATGTTAGCATGTATCAAGTACCAAAATATGACTGAGTGTATACCTACAAAACTAGCTAAAAAATATATAAGGTATGTTCTCTACCTAGGAAGTAGCTTTTGCCATTAAGCTCAATGTGTTATGTTGCGCCCTATAAAGTGTTTATACTGTAAGTGTTGTACTTATAACATGTGACATTCATCTTACTTGTAGTTTTCATTACCAAACGTGAAGGTGTTGAAGTTGCCATGCAAAATTGCAAATGCTAATTGTAGCCTGTCTATGGCTAATCCTGTGTGAATTAGCACCAGGCTAGCACACTTTAAAAGGGTGAAGCCTCAAATGGACGTAAAAAGACTCAAACTGCAGTTTTTTGCACGTGTCCCAATACTTTTGTCCATGGTTTTTGAGTGGATTTGTCATTTTGGAGCAAAGTCCTTCCGCATGTTCGTATGAAGGTGACAAGTGAGGTCATCGGGTCGTGTCGGCCTTGACCCTTCGTGACCCGGGTGTTAGAAATGACCTTTGACCTCTGAGTGACGAGTGTTGTTTGTGTGTGAAGAGCGCGCTGAACCAGAGCATGAGGTTCCTGGAGAGGACGGCCTCCGACCTGCCGGTGAGTTCAAGGTCACACTTTAAGAAATCGAGAAAAACACGCTATCAATTTTTTTAAAATTATAATTAAAAAAAAAAAAAAACTAAAAAAAATTTAAAAGAAAATAAATGCAATCTGTTTTTTAATAAGAAAAATCTAATAAAAATATATATTTAAAAAAAATAAAAAATAATTATTTTTTTAAATATATTTTATATATTTATTTTTTTCAAAAAGAAATGCAATCATTTTTTTAAAAAGAAAATATAATAAAAATGTTTTTTTTAAAGAAGAAAAGGAATCTATTTTTGTATAAATTTTATTTTTGTATTTTTTCAAAAAGAAATGCAATCTATTTTTTAATAACAAAAATCTAATAAAAATATTTTTTTTAAAGAAAAAAAGGAATACATTTTTTGTATGGTTTTTATTTATTTTTTTATTTATTCAAAAAGACATGCAATCTATTTTAAGAAAAAAATAAAAATAAAAACATTAAATAAAACTTTAAAAAAAGAAATGCAATCTATTATTAATAAGAAAAATCCATTACAAAAAAAAGAAAAAGGAATCTTTTTTAATATTTTTTATTTATGTATTTTAAAAAAAAAGAAAGTAATTTGTTTTAATAAGAAAAATCTAATTTTAAAAAATTTAAAAGAAGAAATGGAATCTATGTTTTTAAATGTATATTTTTTTTCCAAAAGACATGCAATCTCTCTCTCTCTCTCTCTCTCTCTCTCTCTCTCTCTCTCTCTCTCTCTCTCTCTATATATATATATATATATATATATATATTTATTTAATTTTTTCACAGACATGCAATCAAAAAATCCCCCCCAAATTTTTTCAAAAAGACATGCAATCTATTTAAAAAAATAGAAATAAAAAAGATGAAAACTTATTTTTTTTAAAGAAATGCAATTTATTTTTTTAATAAGAAAATAAAAAAAGCATTTAAAGAAAAAAAATGAATACATTTTTTAAATATGTTTTATTTATTTATTTTTTCAAAAAGAAATGCAATCTATTTTAATAAGAAAAATCTAGTAAGAATATATTTTTAAAAGAAGAAAAGGAAAACATTTGTTGTATATTTTTTATTTATGTATTTATTTATTCAAAAAGACATGCAATCTATTTTAAGAAAAATAATAATAAAAAAACCATTAAATACAACTTTTAAAAAAGAAAAGAAATGCAATCTATTTTTAATAACAAAAACCCATTAAAAATATTTTTTTAAAGAAAAAAGGAATCTATATTTTTTATTTATGTATTTAAAAGAAAAAGTAATTTGTTTTAATAAGAAAGTCTAATTTAAGAAAATGTAAAATAATAAAAGGAATCTATTTTTTAAAATGTATTTTTTTTTTTTGCAAAAAGACATGCAATCTATTTTTTAATAACAAAAATCAAATAAAAATATTTTTAAAAGAAGAAAATATTTTTTTTTCCAAAAAGACATGCAATCTATTTAAAAAAATAAAAATAAAAAACATGGAAATACATTTTTTTTTAAAGAAATGCAATAAAAAATGTTAATAAGAAAAATACAAAAAAAAACATTTAAAGAAAAAAAAGGAATAAATTTTTTAAATGTTTTATTTTATTTATTTTTCAAAAAGAAATGCAATCTATTTTTGATAAGAAAAATCTAATTTAAATTTAAAAAAAAAAAAAAGAATCTATTTTTTAAAAATATTTTTTTATTTAATAATTTTTTCAAAAAGGCATGCAATCTATTTTTTAAATAAGAAAAATAAAAAATATTAAAATATATATTTTTCAAAAAGACAAGCAATCGATTTATATATTGTTTTTAAATATATATAATATTAAAAAAAAATTCCCACAAAGACATGCAATCTATTAAATAGGAAATATATATATATATATATATATATATATATATATATATATATATATATATATATATATATATATATATATATATATATATATATATATATATATATATATATATATATATACAATTATTTTTTTCCCACATAGACATGCAATCTAACATTTTCACTACTTGGCAGAACAAAGTGTTAGGTGTGCTCGATGCCGTCGACGCGGCGCAGTATCTCATCTCCCAGAATGCAACACACCTAATTAACCGGGTATGTGCACCACTTGACCACGCACCCTTTTTTGTTTTGTTTTCACGACTATTCAAATTCACTTCCTTCCTCAGGAAACGGCAAAATACACGGCGGCCATTGTGGGCTACTTCCATCAGTACATCGAGTGGGTCAAGACGTCTGTAAGTGTGCTGTCATTGTGTTGTTGTTGTTGTTGTTGTTTGTCTCATGTGTGTGTTGCCGTCACACAGCTGGCCATGGAGGTGGCGCCCTGCAAGCCCTTCAGCAACATTCTGGACACCATGGAGATCATCACCTGCAGCTTCCTGGTAGACTCCATGGTAACAACACACTTTGACCTTTTCTACTTCCATTGTGTCCTCAGGGAAACAAAGAAATAGATCAAAAGAGCAAATAACTACATTTCTCAGTACCTGAAGTATGATTATCAAGTAGCATTATCACTGGACATGTTACACATGGAGGAAGAACAAGCAGACTACTACTTCCATTGTGTCCTCAAGAAAACAAAGAAATAGATCAAAAGAGCAAATAACTACATTTCTCAGTACCTGAAGTATGATTATCAAGTAGCATTATCACTGGGCATGTTACACATGGAGGAAGAACAAGCAGGAGCAGACGGAAAGGCATGCTAATTGCTAAGCCTTTTTATCAATCAAAAGAGTTAGAGAGAGTAAGATAATATTATAATTTCTGTACACATGTGAGGGCGGATCGATACCAAGGGTAGTATCAGTATATGATCGATTATAAAGTCATTAGATATTTTTATCTTCTCAATTTGTTGTTTTGGTTCAACATTCAGGGAAAGATTTCCTGGACACAGGAGGACTTTGAGGACCAAAAGTCAAATATTTAAAAGAGTAGTAGAAAGTTATTTTTACTTTCATTTAGTTATTGTGTGATATCAACTTTTATTTCTTTTTTTTATTTTTTATTTTTATTTTTTTTTATAATGTCCTACCCAGCTTCTCGGGCAAATCATATAGTAGATGTAGATGCCCATATCGGCTGTTCAGATTTACTTTACAAAAGAGAAGTGTAGGATACTTCTCTTGTTGCCTTACTTGTATTTTGACTTTATTAAATGTATTTATATTATCATTTGGTGCAGCCGGGCCGGAGCAGGAGGGGATAGAAAGAGAGAAAAAGGAAGACAGAGGGGGGAATTGTGGGGACAAGAGGGGGATTAGACAGAGAGACAAAAACAACAACAGCAAACACAACAACAACAACAACAACAGAGCAACATCAGCAAATACGACATGTACAAATATGATGGTAAAAGTAATAGCAAATAAGCAGTTAGCGAAAATTTTAAAAAAAAAATACAGAAATGACAATGAGCATTATTACACTAAAAATGGAGCAATATGAATACCAATAGAAATAGTGCTATTGATAATAAACAATACCAGTACTTTACCTTTATTATCAACAATACAATTGTTCAAATGCAACAATACATATACGTAATGATAACTTGAGATACGAAAGAATGCAGAAAAATGGAGGGGAAGAAAGAGAAGCAACCTTAACCTTGTAGATTGTTATAGTAACAATAGGTTAAGCTTTGTCAGTGTGCCATGTGTTATACCCAGTTTACCCTAGGGCAACAACGTTAATATATGTTTGATGAAACGTGATTATGTGCATGAGTGTATGTGTGCATATGTACTTGAATATGTACAGTATGTGTATGTGTGCTTGTACAGTGAATGTATATGTACAGTATGTGTATATGTGTGTACAGCGAATGTATATGTACAGTATGTGTATACAGTATGTGTGTTTGAACAGTGAATGTATATGTACAGTATGTGTAAATGTGTGTTTGTACAGTGAATGTATATGTACAGTATATGTATGTGTGTGTTTGTACAGTGAATGTATGTGTAGTATGTGTATGTGTGTGTTTGTACAGTGAGTGTATATGTACAGTATGTGTATATGTATGTTTTTACAGTGAATGTATATGTACAGTATGTGTATACAGTATGTTTGTATAATGAATGTGCGTGTGGATGTACAAACTTTGATTGTGTAAATATGTACTGTATTTATTTGTATATGTATGTGGGAGTGTAGGTACCTATGTATGTCTGTATGTATGTGTGTGACTATATGTGAATTTGCATGTACAATACATTTGACTCCCAGTGTGTGCGGGAGCCAGAGTACGGCCCCAGCCTCCCCGAGAGCCCATCCCACAAACAGTAGGTGTGGTGCCCAGGGAACCAGGGGCCACCGCCCCCACGCAGCCAAGCCGGACAGCGACAGGAACCCCAGAGCCTGGCCCACCGCGCCACCCACAAGGGCCAGCAGCAGGCCGCAGACAGACGCACCCGGCAGAGGACAAGGCACGAGAAAAGCAGGGGGCAGCCAGACCCCAAGCCAGCGAGAGACCACACCCCACACGGACAGAAAGGCGGGACGCCCCGCCCGAGGGGCCCGGAGACCCCCCGCAACCGGACGGGAAGACCGCCCCCGCCCCACCGGCAACAGGGCCCCCACGAGCCCCCCCCCCCACCCCTGGAGAGTGCGGCGAGGCCAGCCCACGGCCACCCCACCCAAGCCGGCCGCCACAGGACCACCCAGCACGGGGCCACAGGAACCACCCACCCCACCCGCAGGGACCCCAACGATGGAGATGGAACAACCAGCAACCGCCCCGCCGAGTCCCCCCCCCTGAGGTAGGGGAATAAATAAATAAAATAAATAAATACATAATAATAATAATAATAATAATATTAATAAAATATATTTTAAAAAAAGGGGAAAAAATAAATAAATAATTAAATCTATTTATTAAAAAAAATAAAAAATAAATAAATAAAAAAAGAATTAAAAGAAGATCACAGACATGCTGACACACAAGGTCGCTACCCCAACAACTGGCCGACTCGCAGCACCTCGGAATACCCTGCAGCACCAAGCCACCACAGTAGACGCAGGGACCAGACCCAGCAGGCCCCAACCAAGACGGGCACCCGGAAGGGATGGACGGCGGGACCCAGGAGCTCCAGACACGCAGTCCGGATGCAGTAGCCTGAGGCGCCGACCCCCACCCGACAGGCAGGCCCAGAACGTACCCCCAGAAATATACATACATATATATATACATACACATAAACATACACATGTACACATACACACACATACACATGCATACACATACACATATATATACATACATACATACATACATACATACATACACACACACACATACACATACACATACATATACACAGTTTGTCAGCCCCGACAACCACCACGCGCGCGCGCTGCCACCAGTCACAACATCAGCCACCCCCCTGCACCAGACCCAGCAGCCACGGGCGCCCACACCACAAACAAACGGCAGCAGAAACAGCAGCCACAACACCCCCAGACAGCCAGCACCACCCAATCAAATCAAAGCGATCAAAAAAAAATCGCGACCGGCAACCACACGCCAACAGGATCACAGATTCCAGCCAGCGCCAGCCCACCAGCAAGCCCAAACGCCAACACGCAAACAAGAGACACCAACACCCCCCTCCCCCCGCCAAAAGACCCCACCACCCCAACCCAAACCCGCATCAACTTTTATTTCATCAACAATTGTATGTCATGACATCAAATATGGAAGTAGTTTGAATATCGTATTGCTGTCGTTACACTGTCAATGGCATGTGTTGAAAATGTGAAGAATGCAGTTGATACATGTGATCGTATTGGTATCGACGGATCTCACTCATGGAGAATCGGTATTGTTTCGATGATCTCATTCATGGAGAATCGGTATCAACTGATCTCACTCATCGACAATCGATGTCAGTGTCTACTGATCTCACTAATGGGTGATTGGTATCGACTGATCCTAACTCACGGGTGATCGGTATTTTATCAAATGATCTCACTCATAGATGATCGGCATCGTTCTTGACTGAGCTCACTAATGGACGATCAGTATTGACTAATTTCACTAATGGTTAATCGATATCGACTAATCTCACTAATGGATGATCGGTATCGACTAATCTCACTAACGGATGATCGGTATTGACTAATCTCATTCATTGACGATCGGTATCAACTGGTATCACTCATGGACGATCATATCGACTGATCTTATTTATGGATGATCGGTATTGATTGATCTCACTCATGGATGATCGGTATCGACTAATCTCTCTCATTGATGATCAGTATCAACTGATCTTACTCATGGATGATCGTATCAACTGATCTTACTCACGGATGATCGGTATTGTATCGACTGATATCACTCATGAATGATCATATCGGTATCGACTGATCCCACTCATGGATGATCGGTATCGACTGATCTCACTCATTGATGATCGGTATCAACCGATCAGGTACTTAGAAAAAAACGAAGAAAAAAAAAATCTTGGAATTTTGCCGATGGATCTCATGGATGCTCGGTATCGACTGATATTACCAATGGATGATCGGTATTGACTAGTCTCACTCATTGATGATCGGTATCAACTGATATCACTCATGGATGATCATATCGACTGATCTTATTCATGGATGATCGGTATTGACTGATCTCACTCATGGATGATCGGTATTGACTAATCTCACTCATTGATGATCGGTATCAACTGATTTTACTCATGGATGATCGTATCAACTGATCTTACTCATGGATGATCGGTATTGTATCGACTGATATCACTCATGAATGATCATATCGGTATCGACTGATCTCACTCATTGATGATCGGTATCAACCGATCAGGTACTTAGAAAAAAACGAAGAAAAAAAAAAATCTTGGAATTTTGTGGATGGATCTCATGGATGCTCGGTATCGACTGATATTACTAATGGATGATCGGTATTGACTAGTCTCACTCATTGATGATCGGTATCAACTGATATCACTCATGGATGATCATATCGACTGATCTTATTCATGGATGATCGGTATTGACTGATCTCACTCATGGATGATCGGTATTGACTAATCTCACTCATTGATGATCGGTATCAACTGATCTTACTCATGGATGATCGTATCAACTGATCTTACTCACGGATGATCGGTATTGTATCGACTGATATCACTCATGAATGATCATATCGGTATCGACTGATCCCACTCATGGATGATCGGTATTGACTGATCTCACTCATTGATGATCGGTATCAACCGATCAGGTACTTAGAAAAAAACGAAGAAAAAAAAAATCTTGGAATTTTGTGGATGGATCTCATGTATGCTCGGTATCGACTGATATTACTAATGGATGATCGGTATTGACTAGTCTCACTCATTGATGATCGGTATCAACTGATATCACTCATGGATGATCATATCGACTGATCTTATTCATGGATGATCGGTATTGACTGATCTCACTCATGGATGATCGGTATCGACTAATCTCACTCATTGATGATCGGTATCAACTGATCTTACTCATCGATGATCGTATCAACTGATCTTAGTCACGGATGATCGGTATCGACTGATCTCACTCATGGATGATCATATCGTATCGACTGATCCCACTCATGGATGATCGGTATCGACTGATCTCACTCATGGATGATCGGTATCGACTAATCTCACTCAAGGATTCTCGGTATCGACTAAACTTACTCATGGATGATCAGTAATGTATCGTCAGATCTCACTCATGGATGATTGGTATCGACTGATCTCACTCATGGATGATCAGTATCGACTGATCTCACTCATTGATGATCGGTATCAACTGATTTTACTCATGGATGATCGTATCAACTGATCTTACTCACGGATTGTATCGACTGATATCACTCATGAATGATCATATCGGTATTGACTGATCCCACTCATGGATGATCGGTATCGACTGATCTCACTCATGGATGATCGGTATCGACTAATCTCACTCAAGGATGCTCTGTATCGACTGATCTTACTCATGGATGATCAGTAATGTATCGTCAGATCTCACTCATGGATGATTGGTATCGACTGATCTCACTCATGGATGATCAGTGTCGACTGATCTCACTCATTGATGATCGGTATCAACTGATTTTACTCATGGATGATCGTATCAACTGATCTTACTCACGGATGATCGGTATTGTATCGACTGATATCACTCATGAATGATCATATCGGTATTGACTGATCTCACTAATGGATGATCGGTATCGACTAATCTCACTAATGGATGATTGTATCGACTAATCTCACTCAAGGATGCTCGGTATCGACTGATCTTACTCATGGATGATCATATCGGTATCGACTGATCCCACTCATGGATGATTGGTATCGACTGATTTCACTCATGGATGATCAGTATCAACTGATCTCACTCATTGATGATCGGTATCAACTTATCTCACTTATCGCCAATAGGTGTCAGTATCGACTGATCTCACTCACGGTTGAACGGTATTGTATCGACTGATCTCACTCATAGATTAGATTATCAGTATTGACCGATCTTACTAATGCGTGATCGGTATCAACTGATCCACAGTGTTTTAGCTACTTCTAAATCACTAGTCCTGGTCTCCATGGTGACAAATAAAGTAAGTTTCTTACAAGTACTATTATCACTGGAGGACGAGTGATAGCTAAACATGCTTCACTACACACCGTAGGAGGATACAATAGCTCACCGGCGTCACAATGTAAACATCCACTGTAATGATACCAAGTACAATAGCGTATCTAGTCGATACTACGATGATTACATCGATATTTTTTAGCGTCACAAAATCTTTTTTCCTTTTTTAAAAATTCATATTATGTTTATAAAGTCAGTAAATACGTCCCTGGACAAATGAGGACTTTGAATATGACCAATGTATGATCCTGGAACTACTTGGTATCGGATCGATACCTAAATGAGTGGTATCATCCAAAACTAATGTCAAGTATCAAAAAAGAGAAGAATAAGTGATTATTACATTTGAACAGAAGTGTAGATAGAACATGTTAAAACAGAAAATAAGCAGATATTAACAGTAAATGACCAAGTGGATTAATAATATTTTTTACAGTTTGTCCTTATAGTGTAGACAAAATAATAGGTGTATAAATGACACAGCAGACTAATTAGGAGTCTTTGTTTGTTTACTTACTACTAAAAGACAAGTGGTCTAGTATTTTATTGAAGGACTAAATGACAATAATAAACATATGTTTCATGCACACTAAGATGTTTTGTTACTAATAAAGACAATAATGACATTTTTGTGTGGTCCCCTTTATTTAGAAAAGTATCGAAATACATTTTGGTACCGGTACCAATACCAACATATGTGTATGGAGACAACACTACTCTCCAGTATAATAAAGGCATGTTGTCATGTGGCTTCTGTGGCTGTAAATGAGTTTGGTTGCCGTGGTTACTGTACACCAGGGGTCACCAACGCGGTGCCCGTAAGGACCAGATGTAAAAATAGCTCAAATAGCAGCACTTACCAGTGAGCTGCCTCTATTTTTTAAATGTGATTTATTTACTAGCAAGCTGGTCTCGCTTTGCCCGACATTTTTAATTCTAAGAGAGACAAAACTCAAATAGAATTTGAAAATCCAAGAAAATATTTTAAAGACTTGGTCTTCACTCGTTTAAATAAATTCATTTATTTTTTTACGTTTCAGAAAGACAATTTTAGAGAAAAAATACAACCTTAAAAATTATTTTAAGATATTTAAACACATATACCTTTTTAACTTTTTAAATTCCTTCCTCTTCTTTCCTGACAATTTAAATCAATGCTCAAGTAATTTTTTGTATTTTTTATTGTAAAGAATAATACATAAATTTTAATTTAATTGTTCATTTTAGCTTCTGTTTTTTCGACAAAAAATATTGGTGAAATATTTCTTCAAACTTATTATGATTAAAATTCAAAAAAAATATTCTGGCAAATCTAGAAAATCTGTAGAATCAAATTTAAATCTTACTTCAAAGTCTTTTGAATTTCTTGTAAAATTTTAGTTCTGGAAAATCTAGAAGAAATAATGATTTGTCTTCGTTAGAAATATAGCTTGGTCCAATTTGTTATATATTCTAACAAAGTGCAGATTGGATTTTAACCTATTTAAAACATGTCATCAAAATTCTAAAATTAATCTTAATCAGGAAAAATTACTAATGATGTTCCATAAATTCTTTTTTAAATGTTTTCAAAAAGATTCGAATTAGCTAGTTTTTCTCTTCTTTTTTTCGGTTGGATTTTTAATTTTAACTATGTTTCAAAATTTCATTTTCATTTTTTTTCGTGTTTTCTCCTCTTTTAAGCCGTTCAATTACGTTTTTTTCATCATTTATTCTCTACAAAAAACCTTCCGTAAAAGGAAAAAAAATGTACGACGGAATGACAGACAGAAATTAAGGCTGCAGCTAACGATTATTTTTCTATCGATTAATCTATAGATTATTTTTTCGATTAATCGGTTAATCTATAGATTATTTTTTTCGATTAATCTATAGATTATTTTTTCCTTTTGCCGATTATTTTTTTATTCAAAATGAAGATGAAAAAATAAATGTAGGCCCGTTTTTTCAAAAGGCATGGCTTTTATTTACAAAAAAAAAGAAGTATGGCCACTCAGTCAACATTGACAACAACATGACTAAATATTCTGTAACAATGTAAACATTTAAAACTTTTAACATTTAACAAAATTAAAAGTAGCTTATTTGCTTTTTAATGTGCAAATATAAAAGTCAACATCCAGTGCAAATCTTAATATTCTGCAATAGTATAAGCATTTCAAAAGTAAAAGTATTGCTTTTTTTGCTTTAAAATGTACAAAAATAAAGATAAACATCCAATACAAAAAAGTGCAAAACGAAATATTCTGTAACAACAGTGTAAACATTTCAACAAAAGTGAAAGTATTGCTTATTTGCTAAAATGTGCAAAAATAAAGATAAACATCCAATACAAAAAAGTGCCAATCTAAATATTCTGGAGCACTGTAAACATTAAGTATTGCTTTTAAAATGTGCAAAATAAACATCCAGTCCAACACAGTACACAATAACCAATTCTACTCATTCCAGTGAGTGTCTAACAGTTGTAATGAAGAAAGGTTAGCATGTCTACATGCTTTGGTTCTTTTCTTGTTTACAATATTCCCAGCAGCTGAAAATAGGCGCTCAGAAGGGGTCGATGTGGCTGGAACTGAGAGCTAATTAGCCTTCACCTCAAGCCAGGACTGCGAGTGAGCTGAGCTGCAGTTTAAGTTTCTAGAAGGTCAACGGGCTCATAGTGATGTTACTAGTAGTTGACTGGGAGGTGTTTATTATCATTTGGGGAGAGTCTGCTGCCTGATGCTCACCTGCTAAACACCTATCTGCTCCACGCTGAAGCGATGACTACATGCGCTCTGAATACGCACTGCTGATTGGCTGATAATGCTGCGTGTGTACCAATCAGATGGTTGTGTGGGTGGGACAATGCTGCGTGTGTACCAATCAGATGGTTGTGTGGGTGGGACAATGCTGCGTGTGTACCAATCAGATGGTTGTGTGGGTGGGACAATGCTGCGTGTGTACCAATCAGATGGTTGTGTGGGTGGGACAATGCTGCGTGCTGAGACAGAGGCAGACGGAGCAAAGCAGCTTGTTAAGACTTTAGCTTAGAAACTCGTTCGGTACACCCCCGTACCGAACCGAAAGTCCCGCACCGAAACGGTTCAATACAAAACACGTACCGTTACACCCCTAGCAGATACAAATGACACATTCGTGTTTTTGTGTAATGATGACAACGTATGCTCGCGCGGACGTTTGACTAGTTGATGGTTTTCTTTTCAAATGTTCGTTTATAGCCGTTGTGCTGCTATGATAGGCCATTTCCGCTCGACACAGTGTGCATACAACAACATTATTAGGCCGTTTATTGAAATACTCCCACACTATTGGCATGCTTTCCCCCCCTCGCTCGCACCGCTCGCATCGTCTTCTTTGATCGTCTGCTTTGCGCTTCGCCATGACGGTAGTGTGACGTCATTATGCGACGCGTCGACGCACAAAAACGGCGTCGACGTATTTACGTAACCGATGACGTCGACTACGTCGACGCGTCGTTTCAGCCTTAACAGAAATACCCATTTTTTTATATTAATAGATGTATTTATTTAGCCATTCTTATTTACTTACATGCAACTTACAAATGACAATATACTGTATATATATATATATATATATATAAACACTTCAAATGTAAAGTGTTTTTTGTTTAATATAAATGAACTCTTTCTTTTTTCTTTTCTTTTTCATGTTTATTTCGAATATGTAGACAACACAAAAACAAACAAATTTTGCAAAAAAAAACAAAAAAGCCATTCAAGAATGAATAACAAAAACAATAATAATAATAGTAATAATAAAAAGCAAAAAGAAACAAGAAATGAAAATAAACATTAATGTAAACATATCCGAAAAGGAGTGAGAAGAAGTAAAAACTTATGTACTCCCACCCCTCTTATTACTTACTGTATGTTTAATAATAATAATAATAATAATAATAATAGTATATACAAATGTTATGTTGTATAAATACATATACATATATAAGTATGTACATATATATATATCTACAACATACATTTAACAAGTAACTATGAATGTGACACACCAGCGTGTATACATAGTATACATATACATACACATACAAACCTACTGACTCTTAGTGCAGTTCACTATATCCTGTGAACAATATATTTTTGTACATTCTTTTAAAAGTTGTATATTCTTTTATCATCATCTCCTGCAATAATATAACTTTATTCCTATAATATTTTGACTTTATTCTTGCAATAATATAACTGTATTCCTATAATATTTTAACTTTATTCCTGCAATAATATAACTTTATTCCTACATTTTGACTTTATTCCTGTAATATTATAACTTTATTCCTGTAATATTATAACTTTATTCCTACAATATTTTGACTTTTTTGTTGCAATAATATAACTGTATTCCTATAATATTTTAACTTTATTCCTGCAATAATATAACGTTATTCCTATATTTTGACTTTATTCCTGTAATATTATAACTTTATTCCTGTATATTTTTATAGTATTAATCATCATCTCCATGCAATAAAGTTGTATATTTTTATAGTATTAATCATCATCTCTATGCAATAAAGTTGTATATTTTTATAGTATTCTTTCTTTCTTTCTTTCTTTCTTATGAACTCAATATGAACTCTGACCTAGTATAGTTCATATTGATATTTATCTGTTTCTATATATATTTATTGTGAGAAATCATTAAGATGTTTCCACAAAGATAAATATCATTAATTATTAATAACAACATAGAGTTAAAGGTAAATTGAGCAAATTGGCTATTTCTGGCAATGTATTGAAGTGTGTATCAAACTAGTAGCCCTTCGCATTAATCAGTACCCAAGAAGTAGCTCTTGGTTTCAAAAAGGTTGCTGTTGTTGTGAGGGACCAAAGGTGTTGTTGTTGTTGTTTGCAGAACGTGTTCTGGATGGGTCTGGGCTGCAGCACCCTCCTCCTCATCCCCAGCATCATCCTGGCCGTCAAGCTGGCCAAGTTCTACCGCAGGATGGACACGGAGGACGTTTACGACGAGTGAGTTGGACGCACCGCGCTCGCGCATCCTTCCTCCACTTTGAACTGCGTTCTTCTCTTGTTGCCGTGGTAACCCTTTTCCTGTTCTTTTTGTAGTTCCTCTGTTTCTGGGACTTGGCATTTTACTTTGTGATAACCATTCCTACTATTTCCATCCTCTTCATCCTTTTTCCGTTTTTTTTTTTTCCCGTCTGCTTGGGCTCTCTTCTCGGGCCACGCACTCTCTGCACTTTACAAAGACTCTGGCTTGTGTGTTAGTGGGCATGAGGCTACTTCCCGCTGTGTTTCAGGAACTTCCATTGCTTGCAGACGTTCGTCACTTCATCGCAACGTTGTTTACTTCTTGGTGCTCGCGGCTGAAAAGTGTCCCTTAACTCTCCATGAAGGGCTCTTGAGAAGCACATGCTTGTAAATAATAGTACATCAACATGTGACATCATCCGTCATGTTTTGTTTTGTTTGTTTGCAATCTTTTGTTCCCCAGTATGGAAAGTGGTAATAATGGTTATCATAGCGAGCCCTCACACGCCACCCTTAACCCTCCCATGGCCAGGTAAACACTTTTGCATTCTTTTCGTCCTCCTGCACACTGCATTGTGCGGGGAATGGTGGTGGTGCATGCACACACACACACACACACACACACACACACACACACACACACACACACACACACACACACACACACACACACACACACACACACACACACACACACACACACACGTGCGTATGGGAATAAATCAACAATGTTTACTTTCACTGTTTAAGTATTATACAAACCCCGTTTCCATATGAGTTGGGAAATTGTGTTAAATGTGAATAAAAAGAGAATACAATGATTTGCAAATCCTTTTCAACCCATATTCAATTGAATAGACTGCAAAGACAAGATATTTCATGTTCACACTAAGAAACGTTGTTTTTTGCAAATAATCATGAATTTAGTATTTAATAGCAGCAACACATTGCAAAAAAGACATTTTTTACCAGTGTGTTACATGGCCTTTCCTTTTAACAACACTCAGTAAAGGTTTGGGAACTGAGGAGACACATTTTTGAAGTGGAATTCTTTCCCATTCTTGCTTGATGTTCAGCTTAAGTTGTTCAACAGTCTCCCTTCTCATATTTTAGCCTTCATATTGCAGCACACATTTTCAATGGGAGACAGCTCTGGACTACAGGCAGGCCAGTCTAGTAGCTTGGCATCGTCTTGTTATCTTATAACAATGTTTATGTTATGTTATATATGTTAGTTATTATAACTTTATTCCTGTAATAATATAACTTTATTCCTACAATATTTTGACTTTATTCTTGCAAAATTATAACAATGCTTATGTTATGTTATATATGTTAGTTACTATAACTTTATTCCTGTAATAATATAACTTTATTCCTACAATATTTTGACTTTATTCTTGCAATATTATAACTGTATTCCTATAATATTTTAACTTTATTCCTGCATTAATATAACTTTATTCCTTTAATATTTTAACTTTATTCCTGCAATAATATAACTTTATTCCTATAATATTTTGACTTTATTCTTAATAATATAACTGTATTCCTATAATATTTTAACTTTATTCCTGTAATATTATAACTTTATTCCTGTAATATTATAACTTTATTCCTACAATATTTTGACTTTTTTCTTGCAATAATATAACTGTATTCCTATAATATTTTAACTTTATTCCTGCAATAATATAACTTTATTCCTATAATATTTTGACTTTATTCTTGCAATAATATAACTGTATTCCTAAAATATTTTAACTTTATTTCTGCAATAACATAACTTTATTCCTATATTTTGACTTTATTCCTGTAATATTATAACTTTATTCCTGCAATAATATAACTGTATTCCTATAATAGTTTAACTTTATTCCTGCAATAATATAACTTTATTCCTATAATATTTTGACTTTATTCTTGCAATAATATAACTGTATTCCTATAATATTTTAACTGTATTCCTGCAATAATATAACTGTATTCCTATAATATTTTAACTGTATTCCTGCAATAATATAACTTTATTCCTATAATATTTTGACTTTATTCTTGCAATAATATAACTGTATTCCTATAATATTTTAACTTTATTCCTGCAATAATATAACTTTATTCCTATAATATTTTGACTTTATTCTTGCAATAATATAACTGTATTCCTATAATATTTTGACTTTATTCCTGCAATAATATAACTGTATTCCTATAATATTTTGACTTTATTCTTGCAATAATATAACTGTATTCCTATAATATGTTAACTTTATTCCTGCAATAATATAACTTTATTCCTATAATATTTTGACTTTATTCTTGCAATAACATAACTGTATTCCTATAATATTTTGACTTTATTCCTGCAATAATATAACTGTATTCCTATAATATTTTGAATTCATTCTTGCAATAATATAACTTTATTCCTGCATTAATATAACTTTATTCCTTTAATATTTTAACTAATAATATAACTTTATTCCTATAATATTTTGACTTTATTCTTGCAATAATATAACTGTATTCCTATAATATTTTAAGTTTATTACCGCAATAATATAACTTTATTCCTATATTTTGACTTTATTCCTGTAATATTATAACTTTATTCCTGTAATATTATAACTTTATTCCTACAATATTTTGACTTTATTCTTGCAATATTATAACTGTATTCCTATAATATTTTAACTTTATTCCTGCAATAATATTACTTTATTACTATAATATTTCGGCTTTATTGTTGCAATAACATAACTGTATTCCTATAATATTTTAACTTTATTCCTGCAATAATATAACTTTATTCCTATATTTTGACTTTATTCTTGTAATATTATAACTTTATTCCTGCAATAATATAACTGTATTCCTGTAATATTTTAACTTTATTACTGCAATAATATAACTTTATTCCTATAATATTTTGACTTTATTCTTGCAATAATATAACTGTATTCCTATAATATTTTAAACAGTTAAAATATTATAGGAATACAGTTATATTCCTGCAATAATATAACTTTATTCCTATAATATTTTGACTTTATTCTTGCAATAATATAACTGTATTCCTATAATATTTTAACTTTATTACTGCAATAATATAACTTTATTCCTATATTTTAACTTTATTCCTGTAATATTATAATTTTATTCCTGTAATATTATAACTTTATTCCTACAATATTTTGACTTTTTTTTTGCAATAATATAACTGTATTCCTATAATATTTTAACTTTATTCCTGCAATAATATAACTTTATTCCTACAATATTTTGACTTTATTCTTGTAATAATATATTCCTATAATATTTTAACTTTATTCCTGCAATAATATAACTTTATTCCTATATTTTGACTTTATTCCTGTAATATTATAACTTTATTCCTGTAATATTATAACTTTATTCCTATAATATTTTGACTTTATTCTTGCAATAATATAACTGTATTCCTATAATATTTTAACTTTATTCTTGCAATAATATAACTGTATTCCTATAATATTTTAACTTTATTCCTGCAATAATATAACTTTATTTCTATATTTTGACTTTATTCCTGTAATATTATAACTTTATTCCTACAATATTTTGACTTTAGTCTTGCAATAATATAACTGTATTCCTATAATATTTTAACTTTATTCCTGCAATAATATAACTTTATTTCTATATTTTGACTTTATTCCTGTAATATTATAACTTTATTCCTACAATATTTTGACTTTATTCTTGTAATAATATAACTGTATTACTATAATATTTTAACTTTATTCCTGCAATAATATCACTTTATTCCTACAATATTTTGACTTAATTCTTGTTGGATGGCAACATATGTTGCTCCAAAAGCTGTATGTACCTTTCAGCATTAATGGCGCCTTCCCAGATGTGTAAGTTACCCATGTCTTGGGCACTAATACACCCCCATACCATCACACATGCTGCCTTTTACACTTTGACCCTAGAACAATCCGGATGGTTCTTTTTTATTTTCACTGCTCAGTGGCCTAGTGGTTAGAGTGTCCGCCCTGAGATAAGTAGGTTGTGAGTTCAAACCCCGGCCGAGTCATACCAAAGACTGTAAAAATGGGAGCCATTACCTCCTGCTTGGCACTCGGCATCAAGGGTTGGAATTGGGGGTTAAATCACCAAAAATGATTCCACTGCTGCCCACTGCAGGGGGTGATCAAGGGTGATGGGTCAAATGCAGAGAGTAATTTCGCCACACCTAGTGTGTGTGTGAGACAATCATACTTTAACTTTTTCCTCTTTGGTCCACAGTTTCCAAAAAACAATTTGAAATGTGGACTCGTCAGACCACAGAACACTTTTCCCCTTTGTATCACCAGTGAAGGGTTTCTGGGTGTTGTTAAGTGGCTTTGGCTCTGCATAGTAGTGTTTTAACTTGCACTTACAGATGTAGCGACTAACTGTAGTTACTGACAGTGGTTTTCTGAAGTGTTCCTGAGCCCATGTGGTGATATCCTTTACACACTGATGTCGCTTTTTGATGCAGTACCGCCCGAGGGATCCAAGGTCCGTAATATCATGGCTTTCGTGCAGTGATTTCTCCAGATTCTCTGAACCTTTTGATGATATTACGGAGTGTAGATGGTGTAATCCCAAAATTCCTTGGAATAGCTGGTTGAGAAATGTTGTTCTTAAACTATTTGCCCTGGCATTTGTTGACAAAGTGGTGACCCTCGCCCCGTCCTTGTTTGTGAATGACTGAGCTGCTTTTATACCCAATCATGGCACCCACCTGTTCCCAATTAGCCTGTTCACCTGTGGGATGTTCCAAATAAGTCTTTCATGAGCATTCCTCAACTTTATCGGTTCTTTTTGCCTATTGTGCCAGCTTTTTTGAAACATGTTGCAGGCATCAAATTCCAAATGAGCGAATATTTGCATAAAAATAACAAAGTTTCTCAGTGTGAACATGAAATATCTCGTCTTTGCAGTCTATTCAATTGAATATAAGTTGAAAACGTTGACAACTTCACTGCTTTTGGGGTTTGTACAATCAAACTTTAAAAAAAGAAACAGCCAAAATGGTAAACAATAACACCAAAACAAATATCTTGATTGTTAATAAATGAGGTCCTAGTTCTACGTACGAGTTCCGTTCCTTCGACTGCGATGTACGGTGCATCCGGAACGTATTCAAAGCGCTTCACTTTTTCCACATGTTCTGTTCCAAGAATAAATCTATACATTTTTGCCCTCAAAATTCTACACACAATAATACTCCATAATGACAATGCAACAATGTTGCTTTAGCTTTTTTTTTTTTGCAAACTTATTAAAAATTCTTCTACGTAAGTATTTACATTAGATTTGCCATAGAAAGGCTACTATTAGCATTAGCAATTTTACATAGCGATCAACGCGTCCAAATTTTGTAATAAAACTTGGATGTATAAACAGTATAAACACTTTGTAGGGCACAAC
Organism: Entelurus aequoreus; assembly: GCF_033978785.1. Taxonomy (NCBI): domain Eukaryota; kingdom Metazoa; phylum Chordata; class Actinopteri; order Syngnathiformes; family Syngnathidae; genus Entelurus; species Entelurus aequoreus. Next base: position 12,480,183 of record NC_084758.1, read on the forward strand.
GCAACTACTTCCAGATTAGACAACATACTAGCCTGTACAGTAGGGCCATCTAATGTCTTGGAAGTGCAACTGCAATGCAAATGAGACTCAAATGTTATTAAAAAAAAAAAAAAAAATATATATATATATATATATATATATATATATATATATATATATATATATATATATATATATATATATATATATATATATAAAATAACTGGACAGCACAGTTATCATAATCAGCTCATTTTTATATGTTACATATAAAAGTAGAATTTTATTATCAAACAATCAACATGTATTAACACACACAAAAGTACTGGTATTGATTCCCAGGTACCAGGAATTGGTATCGTATCGGTTCAAAATGGGAACGGTCCTCATCCCGAGATTTAAGTGGACTTTTAGTGTAAGTCAAAGCTAAAATTAGTAATGCAATCAGTATCGGACCATTTCCACGAAAAAAAGTATGCGATCTGCCAATACAGATGAATGTCGATGATGTCCATACACAGTGTGGCGCCGCTCTTCCGAGTTAATATTAATCACCTTCATTCCAGCAGATAAACTACATTTCTTGTCAAGTATTTTTCATACCAAGTAGCATTATCACTGGAGAACGAGGCTAAACATGTTACACGCTGAGTAAGAACAAGCGAGAAGACATGCTAATCGCTAAAGTAGCTTGAACAGAACAAATCATTGCTGAGTAAAGTTTTGGAAGTGTAGATGGAAACACGTCACAGCAGGAACTAATCTAAACTGTGCAGCAAGCAGAAGTCCATGTTCACAAATTTAGGGAATCATTTCCTGGACACGGGAGGACTTTGAGGGCAAATAAAGTATTTTAAAGTGTGAGAGATGTACACAATGTGGCTTTATTTATTTATTGTGTACTATTGACTTTGTGTGTTAATCAAATTGATTTTTGTAAATATGTAAATACATATTTTTTTACCATAATATTTTGACTTTATTCCTGTAATGTTATATTTTTATTCCTACAATATCTTGACTTTATTCCTGTAATACTATAACTTTATTCTTGCAATAATATAACTTCCATCCATCCATCCATTAATTCCTACAATATTTTGACTTTATTCTTGCAATAATATAACTTTATTCCTACAATATTTTGACTTTATTCTTGCAATAATATAACTTTATTCCTACAATATTTTGACTTTATTCTTGCAATAATATAATGTTATTCCTACAATATTTTGACTTTATTTGTGTAATAATATAACTTCATTCCTACAAAATTTTGACTTTATTCTTGTAATAATATAACTTTATTCCTATAAAATTTTGGCTTTATGCTTGTAGTATTATAACTTTATTCCTACAATATTTTGACTTTATTTGTGTAATAATATAACTTTATTCCTACGAAATTTTAACTTTATTCTTGCAATAATATAACTCTATTCCTATTATATTTTGACTTTATTCATGTAATAATATAACTGTATTTCTACAATATTTTAACTTTATACTTTCAATAATATAACTTTATTCCTACAATATTTTGACTTTATTCCTGCAATAATATAACTTTATTCCTACAATATTTTGACTTTGTTCTTGCAATAATATAACTTTATTCCTACAATATTTTGACTTAATTCTTGCAATAATATAACTTTATTCTTATAATATTTTGACTTTATTTCCGTAATATTATAACTTTATTCCTGTAATATTATAACTTTATTCCTACAATATTTTGACTTTATTCTTGCAATAATATAACTTTATTCCTATAATATTTTGACTTTATTCCTGTAATATTATAACTTTATTCCTACAATATTTTGACTTTATTTTTGTAATATTATAACTTTATTCCAATAATATTTTGACTTTATTCTTGTAATAATATAGCTTTATTCCCACAATATTTTGACTTTATTCATGTAATAACATAACTTTATTCCTACAATATATTAACTTTATTCTTGCAATAATATAACTTTATTCCTATAATATTTTGACTTCATTCGTGTAATAATATAACTTTATTCATACAATATTTTAACTATATTCTTGCAATAATATAACTTTATTCCTATAATATTTCGACTTTATTCTTGCAATAATATAACTTTATTCTTATAATATTTTGACTTTTTCGTGTAATAATATAACTTTATTTCTACAATATTTTGACTTTATTATTGCTAGAGTGTCCGCCCTGAAATCGGTAGGTTGTGAGTTCAAACCCCGGCCGTGTCATACCAAAGACTATAAAAATGGGAGCCATTACCTCCCTGCTTGGCACTCGGCATCAAGGGTTGGAATTGGGGGTTAAATCACCAAAATGATTCCCGGGCGCGGCACCGCTGCTGCCCACTGCTCCCCTCACCTCCCAGGGGGTGATCAAGGGGATGGGTCAAATGCAGAGGACAAATTTCACCACACCTAGTGTGTGTGTGACAATCATTGGTACTTTAACTTTAACTTAACTATATTATAACTTTATTCCTACAATATTTTGTCTTTATTTGTGTAATAATATAACTTTATTCCTACAAAATTTTAACATTATTCTTGCAATAATATAACTTTATTCATATAATATTTTCACTTTATTCGTGTAATAATATAACTTTATTCCTACAATATTTAAACTATTCCTGCAATAATGTAACTTTATTCCTATAATATTTTGACTTTATTCCTGTAATATTATAACTTTATTCCTACAAATCTTTGACTTTATTCTTGTAATATTATGACTTTATTCCTACAAAATGTTGACTTTATCTATGTAATAATATATTTGTATTCCTACAAAATATATTAACTTCATTCTTGCAAAAATATAACTTTATTCCTTTATTTTGACTTTATTTGTGTAATAATATAACTTTATTCGTACAATATTTTGACTTTATTCTTGCAATATTATAACTTTATTCCTACATTATTTTGACTTCATTCTTGCAATATCACCTTATTCCTACAATATTTTGACTGAATTCCTGTAATAATATAACTTAATTCCTACAATTTGTTTACCTTTATTCTTGCAATAATATAACTTTATTCCTACAATATTTTGACTTTTTTCTTGCAATAATTTAAATCTATTCCTAAAATATTTTTACTTTACTTTTGCAATGTTATAACTTTATTCCTACAATATTTTGACTTCATTCTTGCAATAATATAACTATATTCTTACAATATGTTGACTTTATTCTTGCAATATTAAAATTATATTCCTACAATAGTTTGACTTCATTCTTGCAACAATATAACTTTATTCCTACAATATTTTGACTTTATTATTGCAATAATATAACTTTATTCCTATAATATTTTGACTGTATTCTTTCAATAATATAACTTTATTCTGAAAAAATATTTTTACTTTATTCCTGTAATATTATAACTTTATACTTGCAATAATATAAATTTATTCCTATAATATTTTTACTTTATTCCTGCAATAATATAAATGTATTCCTATAATAGTTTTACTTTATTTGTGTAATAATATAACTTTATTCCTAAAATATTTTGACTTCATTCTTGCAATAATTTAACTTTATTCCTACAATATTTTGACTTCATGCTTGCAATAATATGATTTTATTCCTATAATATTTTGACTTTATTCCTGTAATATTATAACGTTATTCCTGTAATATTATAACATTATTCCTACAATATTTTGACTTTATTCTTGCAATAATATAACTTTATTCCTATAATATTTTTATTTTATTCCTGTAACATTATAACTTTATTCCTACAATATTTTGACTTTCTTCTTGCAATAATATAACTTTAATTCTACAATATACTAACTTTATTCTTGCAATGATATAACTTTATTCCTATAATATTTTGACTATATTCTTGTAATAATATAACTATATTCCTACAATATTTTGACTTTATTGTTGCAATAATGTAACTGTATTCCTACAATATTTTGACTTTATTCCTGCAATAATATAATTGTATTCCTATAATATTTTGACTTTATTCTTGCAATAATTTAAATTTATTCCTACAATATTTTGACTTTACTTTTGCAATGTTATAACTTTATTCCTACAATATTTTGACTTCATTCTTGCAATAATATAACTATATTCTTACAATATGTTGACTTTATTCTTGCAATATTAAAATTTTATTCCTACAATAATTTGACTTCATTCTTGCAACAATATAACTTTATTCCTACAATATTTTGACTTTATTATTGCAATAATATAACTTTATTCCTATAATATTTTGACTTTATTCTTTCAATAATATAACTTTATTCTGAAAAAATATCTTTACTTTATTCCTGTAATATTATAACTTTATTCTTGCAATAATATAACTTCATTCCTACAATATTTTAACTTTATACTTGCAATAATATAATTGTATTCCTATAATATTTTTACTTTATTCCTGCAATAATATAACTTTATTCCTATAATAGTTTTACTTTATTTGTGTAATAATATAACTTTATTCCTACAATATTTTGACTTCATTCTTGCAATAATATAATTTTATTCCTATAATATTTTGACTTTATTCCTATAATATTTTGACTTTATTCCTGTAATATTATAACATTATTCCTACAATATTTTGACTTTATTCTTGCAATAATATAACTTTATTCCTATAATATTTTTATTTTATTCCTGTAACATTATAACTTTATTCCTACAATATTTTGACTTTCTTCTTGCAATAATATAACTTTAATTCTACAATATACTAACTTTATTCTTGCAATGATATAACTTTATTCCTATAATATTTTGACTATATTCTTGTAATAATATAACTATATTCCTACAATATTTTGACTTTATTGTTGCAATAATATAACTGTATTCCTACAATATTTTGACTTTATTCCTGCAATAATATAATTGTATTCCTATAATATTTTGACTTTATTATTGCAATATTATAACTTTATTTCTACAATATTTTGACTTTTTTCTTGCAATAATTTAAATTTATTCCTACAATATTTTGACTTTACTTTTGCAATGTTATAACTTTATTCCTACAATATTTTGACTTCATTCTTGCAATAATATAACTATATTCTTACAATATGTTGACTTTATTCTTGCAATATTAAAATGTTATTCCTACAATAGTTTGACTTCATTCTTGCAACAATATAGCTTTATTCCTACAATATTTTGACTTTATTATTGCAATAATATAACTTTATTCCTATAATATTTTGACTTTATTCTTTCAATAATACAACTTTATTTTGAAAAAATATTTTTACTATATTCCTGTAATATTATAACTTTATTCTTGCAATAATATAACTTCATTCCTACAATATTTTTACTTTATTCCTGCAATAATATAACTTTATTCCTATAATAGTTTTACTTTATTTGTGTAATAATATAACTTTATTCCTAAAATATTTTGACTTCATTCTTGCAATAATTTAACTTTATTCCTACAATATTTTGACTTCATTCTTGCAATAATATGATTTTATTCCTATAATATTTTGACTTTATTCCTGTAATATTATAACTTTATTCCTGTAATATTATAACATTATTCGTACAATATTTTGACTTTATTCTTGCAATAACATAACTTTATTCCTATAATATTTTTATTTTATTCCTGTAACATTATGACTTTATTCCTACAATATTTTGACTTTCTTCTTGCAATAATATAACTTTAATTCTACAATATACTAACTTTATTCTTGCAATGATATAACTTTATTCCTATAATATTTTGACTATATTCTTGTAATAATATAACTATATTCCTACAATATTTTGACTTTATTGTTGCAATATTATAACTGTATTCCTACTATATTTTGACTTTATTCCTGCAATAATATAATTGTATTCCTATAATATTTTGACTTTATTCTTGCAATATTATAACTGTATTCCTATATTATTATAACTTTATTCCTGCAATAATATAACTTTATTCCTACAATATTTTGACTTTATTCTTGCAATAATATAACTTTATTCCTACAATATTTTGACTTTATTCATGTAATAATATAACTTTATTCCTACAATATATTAACTTTATTCTTGCAATAATATAACTTTATTCCTATAATATTTTGACTTCATTCTTGCAATAATATAACTTTATTCCTACAATATTTTGACTTTTTTCTTGCAATAACTTAACTTTATTCCTACAATATTTTGACTTTACTTTTGCAATGTTATAACTTTATTCCTACAATATTTTGACTTCATTCTTGCAATAATATAACTATAGTCTTACAATATGTTGACTTTATTCTTGCAATATTAAAATTTTATTCCTACAATAGTTTGACTTCATTCTTGCAACAATATAACTTTATTCCTACAATATTTTGACTTTATTATTGCAATAATATAACTTTATTCCTATAATATTTTGACTTTATTCTTTCAATAATATAACTTTATTCTGAAAAAATATTTTTACTTTATTCCTGTAATATTATAACTTTATTCTTGCAATAATATAACTTCATTCCTACAATATTTTTACTTTATTCCTGCAATAATATAACTTTATTCCTATAATAGTTTTACTTTATTTGTGTAATAATATAACTTTATTCCTACAATATTTTGACTTCATTCTTGCAATAATATGATTTTATTCCTATAATATTTTGACTTTATTCCTGTAATATTATAACTTTATTCCTGTAATATTATAACATTATTCCTACAATATTTTGACTTTATTCTTGCAATAACATAACTTTATTCCTATAATATTTTAATTGTATTCCTGTAACATTATAACTTTATTCCTACAATATTTTGACTTTCTTCTTGCAATAATATAACTTTAATTCTACAATATACTAACTTTATTCTTGCAATGACATAACTTTATTCCTATAATATTTTGACTATATTCTTGTAATAATATAACTATATTCCTACAATATTTTGACTTTATTGTTGCAATAATATAACTGTATTCCTACTATATTTTGACTTTATTCCTGCAATAATATAATTGTATTCCTATAATATTTTGACTTTATTCTTGCAATATTATAACTGTATTCCTATATTATTATAACTTTATTCCTGCAATAATATAACTTTATTCCTACAATATTTTGACTTTATTCTTGCAATAATATAACTTTATTCCTACAATATTTTGACTTCATTCATGTAATAATATAACTTTAATCCTACAATATATTAACTTTATTCTTGCAATAATATAACTTTATTCCTATAATATTTTGACTTCATTCTTGCAATAATATAACTTTATTCCTACAATATTTTGACTTTTTTCTTGCAATAACTTAACTTTATTCCTACAATATTTTGACTTTACTTTTGCAATGTTATAACTTTATTCCTACAATATTTTGACTTCATTCTTGCAATAATATAACTATATTCTTACAATATGTTGACTTTATTCTTGCAATATTAAAATTTTATTCCTACAATAGTTTGACTTCATTCTTGCAACAATATAACTTTATTCCTACAATATTTTGACTTTATTATTGCAATAATATAACTTTATTCCTATAATATTTTGACTTTATTCTTTCAATAATATAGCTTTATTCTGAAAAAATATTTTTACTTTATTCCTGTAATATTATAACTTTATTCTTGCAATAATATAACTTCATTCCTATAATATTTTAACTTTATACTTGCAATAATATAACTTTATTCCTATAATATTTTTACTTTATTTATAACTTTATTCCTATAATATTTTTACTTTATTCCTGCAATAATATAACTTTATTCCTATAATAGTTTTACTTTATTTGTGTAATAATATAACTTTATTCCTACAATATTTTGACTTCATTCTTGCAATAATATCATTTTATTCCTATAATATTTTGACTTTATTCCTGTAATATTATAACTTTATTCCTGTAATATTATAACATTATTCCTACAATATTTTGACTTTATTCTTGCAATAATATAACTTTATTCCCATAATATTTTTATTTTATTCCTGTAATATTATAACTTTATTCCTGTAATATTATAACTTTATTCCTACAATATTTTGACTTTCTTCTTGCAATAATATAACTTTAATTCTACAATATACTAACTTTATTCTTGCAATGATATAACTTTATTCCTATAATATTTTGACTATATTCTTGTAATAATATAACTATATTTTGACTTTATTGTTGCAATAATGTAACTGTATTCCTACAATATTTTGACTTTATTCCTGCAATAATATAATTGTATTCCTATAATATTTTGACTTTATTCTTGCAATAATTTAAATTTATTCCTACAATATTTTGACTTTACTTTTGCAATGTTATAACTTTATTCCTACAATATTTTGACTTCATTCTTGCAATAATATAACTATATTCTTACAATATGTTGACTTTATTCTTGCAATATTAAAATTTTATTCCTACAATAATTTGACTTCATTCTTGCAACAATATAACTTTATTCCTACAATATTTTGACTTTATTATTGCAATAATATAACTTTATTCCTATAATATTTTGACTTTATTCTTTCAATAATATAACTTTATTCTGAAAAAATATCTTTACTTTATTCCTGTAATATTATAACTTTATTCTTGCAATAATATAACTTCATTCCTACAATATTTTAACTTTATACTTGCAATAATATAACTTTATTCCTATAATATTTTTACTTTATTCCTGCAATAATATAACTTTATTCCTATAATAGTTTTACTTTATCTGTGTAATAATATAACTTTATTCCTAAAATATTTTGACTTCATTCTTGCAATAATTTAACTTTATTCCTACAATATTTTGACTTCATTCTTGCAATAATATAATTTTATTCCTATAATATTTTGACTTTATTCCTGTAATATTATAACTTTATTCCTGTAATATTATAACATTATTCCTACAATATTTTGACTTTATTCTAGCAATAATATAACTTTATTCCTATAATATTTTTATTTTATTCCTGTAACATTATAACTTTATTCCTACAATATTTTGACTTTCTTCTTGCAATAATATAACTTTATTCTTACAATATTTTGACTTTATTCTTACAATAATATAACTTTAATTCTACAATATACTAACTTTATTCTTGCAATGATATAACTTTACTCCTATAATATTTTGACTATATTCTTGTAATAATATAACTTTATTCCTACAATATTTTGACTTTATTGTTGCAATAATATAACTGTATTCCTACCATATTTTGACTTTATTCCTGCAATAATATAATTTTATTCCTATAATATTTTGACTTTATTGTTGCAATATTATAACTGTATTCCTATATTATTATAACTTTATTCCTGCAATAATATAACTTTATTCCTACAATATTTTGACTTTATTCTTGCAATAACATAACTTTATTCCTACAATATTTTGACTTTATTCATGTAATAATATAACTTTAATCCTACAATATATTAACTTTATTCTTGCAATAATATAACTTTATTCCTATAATATTTTGACTTCATTCTTGCAATAATATAACTTTATTCCTACAATATTTTGACTTTTTTCTTGCAATAACTTAACTTTATTCCTACAATATTTTGACTTTACTTTTGCAATGTTATAACTTTATTCCTACAATATTTTGACTTCATTCTTGCAATAATATAATTTTATTCCTATAATATTTTGACTTTATTCCTGTAATATTATAACTTTATTCCTGTAATATTATAACATTATTCCTACAATATTTTGACTTTATTCTTGCAATAATATAACTTTATTCCTATAATATTTTTATTTTATTCCTGTAACATTATAACTTTATTCCTACAATATTTTGACTTTCTTCTTGCAATAATATAACTTTATTCTTACAATATTTTGACTTTATTCTTACAATAATATAACTTTAATTCTACAATATACTAACTTTATTCTTGCAATGATATAACTTTATTCCTATAATATTTTGACTATATTCTTGTAATAATATAACTATATTCCTACAATATTTTGACTTTATTGTTGCAATAATATAACTGTATTCCTACAATATTTTGACTTTATTCCTGCAATAATATAATTTTATTCCTATAATATTTTGACTCAATTTGTGTAATAATATAACTTTATTTGTACAATATTTTAACAATATTCTTGCAATAATATAACTTTATTCTTACAATATTTTGACTTTTTCGTGCAATATTATAACTTTATTCCTACAATATTTTGACTTTTTCGTGCAATATTATAACTTTATTCCTACAATATTTTGACTTTATTCTTGCAATAATATAACTTTATTCCTATAATATTTTGACTTTATTCTTGCAATAATATAACTTTATTCCTATAATATTTTGACTTTATTTGACAGTCGTTCTATTGCTCAAAACGACTGAATTTGCTTTTTTTCTTTGCCAATTTAAGTGAGAATGTTTTGGTTCGCTAGCAAAGTGACTTTTTCTTCTCGTTTAGAGTCAACCAAAATCCCCTGAATGTGCGCCTGATCATTTTGTTCCCAGAGAGGCAAGCATGTCAAAACTAAGCTTGGACTTTATTTTTGCTTTTCTCTTCAATGACACACACAAACAACAAGACAAATGACATTTTTTTAACAGCATGCTTTGTTGTTGGGTTGTTGTGTACTCACTTCCTGTCCGCGTGTAACACAACTTCATGCAAACATGTTTTAAATGACATTTTTTTAACAGCACTAACACTAACATAGCTATGTGAGCTACATGTAAAAATTACATTTTAACATTAGGTTAACAAGACTAGCATAGCTACATGAGCTACATGCTAACATTACATTTTTTCATGCTAGTTTTGTGAGCTAAATGCTAACATTACATTTTAACATCATGCTAGATTAGCAACACTAGCATAGCTATGTGAGCTTCATGTTACCATTACATTTTAACATTGTGATAGGTGAACAATATTAGCATAGCTTTATTAGCTGCATGCATGTAGGTTAGTGACTATAGCGCAGCTATGTGAGCTACATGCTAACATTACAGTTCAACATCATGCTAGGTTAGCAACACTAACATAGCGATGTGAGCAACTTGCTAGCGTTACATATTGATATCATGTTAGGTTAGCAAGACAAGCAAGACTAACTGTAATGTTAGCATGAACATCGCTGTTCTAGTGTTGCTAACCTAGCATGATAAAATGTAATGTTAGCATGTAGCTCATGTAGCTATGCTAGTCTTGTTAACCTAATGTTAAAATGTAATTTTAACATGTAGCTCACATAGCTATGTTAGTGTTGCTAACCTAGCATGATAAAATGCAATGTTAGCATGTTGCTCATATAACTACAGTATGTTCATGTTGCTAACCTAGCATGAGGTTACCTACTATGTGAGCTACGTTCTAACATTACATTTTAACCTCATGCTAGGTTAGCAACATGAACAACATGCTAACATTGCATTTTATCATGCTAGGTTAGCAACACTAACATAGCTATGTGAGCTACATGTTAAAATTACATTTTAACATTAGGTTAACAAGACTAGCATAGCTAAATGAGCTACATGCTAAAATTACATTTTATCATGCTAGGTTAGCAATACTGGAACAGCTATGTGAGCGACATGCTAACATTACATTTTATCATGCTAGGTTAGCAACACTAACATAGCTATGTGAGCTACATGTTAAAATGACATTTCAACATTAGGTTAACAAGACTAGCATAGCTACATGAGCTACATGCTAACATTACATTTTATTATGCTAGGTTAGCAACACTAGAACAGCTATGTGAGTGACATGCTAACATTACATTTTATCATGCTAGGTTAGCAAGACTAACGTAGCGATGTGAGCAACTTGCTAGCGTTACATATTGATATCATGTTAGGTGAGCAAGACTAGAATAACTATATGAGCTACGTGCTAACGTTACATTTTAACCCCATGCTAGGTTAGCAACATGAACATACTGTAGCTATATGAGCAACATGCTAACAGTGCATTTTATCATGCTAGGTTAGCAACACTAACATAGCTATGTGAGCTACATGTTAAAATGACATTTCAACATTAGGTTAACAAGACTAGCATAGCTACATGAGCTACATGCTAACATTACATTTTATTATGCTAGGTTAGCAACACTAGAACAGCTATGTGAGCGACATGCTAACATTACATTTTATCATGCTAGGTTAGCAAGACTAACGTAGCGATGTGAGCAACTTGCTAGCGTTACATATTGATATCATGTTAGGTGAGCAAGACTAGAATAACTATATGAGCTACGTGCTAACGTTACATTTTAACCTCATGCTAGGTTAGCAACATGAAAGTACTGTAGCTATATGAGCAACATGCTAACATTGCATTTTATCATGCTAGGTTAGCAACACTAACATAGCTATGTGAGCTACATGTTAAAATGACATTTCAACATTAGGTTAACAAGACTAGCATAGCTACATGAGCTACATGCTAACATTACATTTTATTATGCTAGGTTAGCAACACTAGAACAGCTATGTGAGCGACATGCTAACATTACATTTTATCATGCTAGGTTAGCAAGACTAACGTAGCGATGTGAGCAACTTGCTAGCGTTACATATTGATATCATGTTAGGTGAGCAAGACTAAAATAACCATGTGAGCTACGTGCTAACGTTACATTTTAACCCCATGCTAGGTTAGCAACATGAACATACTGTAGCTATATGAGCAACATGCTAACAGTGCATTTTATCATGCTAGGTTAGCAACACTAACATAGCTATGTGAGCTACATGTTAAAATGACATTTCAACATTAGGTTAACAAGACTAGCATAGCTACATGAGCTACATGCTAACATTACATTTTATTATGCTAGGTTAGCAACACTAGAACAGCTATGAGAGTGACATGCTAACATTACATTTTATCATGCTAGGTTAGCAAGACTAACGTAGCGATGTGAGCAACTTGCTAGCGTTACATATTGATATCATGTTAGGTGAGCAAGACTAGAATAACCATGTGAGCTACGTGCTAACGTTACATTTTAACCCCATGCTAGGTTAGCAACATGAACATACTGTAGCTATATGAGCAACATGCTAACATTGCATTTTACCATGCTAGGTTAGCAACACTAACATAGCTATGTGAGCTAAATGTTAAAATGACACTTCAACATTAGGTTAACAAGACTAGCATAGCTACATGACCTACATGCTAACATTACATTTTATTATGCTAGGTTAGCAACACTAGGTCAGCTATGTGAGTGACATGCTAACATTACATTTTATCATGCTAGGTTAGCAAGACTAACGTAGCGATGTGAGCAACTTGCTAGCGTTACATATTGATATCATGTTAGGTGAGCAAGACTAGAATAACTATATGAGCTACGTGCTAACGTTACATTTTAACCCCATGCTAGGTTAGCAACATGAACATACTGTAGCTATATGAGCAACATGCTAACATTGCATTTTATCATGCTAGGTTAGCAACACTAACATAGCTATGTGAGCTAAATGTTAAAATGACACTTCAACATTAGGTTAACAAGACTAGCATAGCTACATGACCTACATGCTAACATTACATTTTATTATGCTAGGTTAGCAACACTAGGTCAGCTATGTGAGTGACATGCTAACATTACATTTTATCATGCTAGGTTAGCAAGACTAACGTAGCGATGTGAGCAACTTGCTAGCGTTACATATTGATATCATGTTAGGTGAGCAAGACTAGAATAACTATATGAGCTACGTGCTAACGTTACATTTTAACCTCATGCTAGGTTAGCAACATGAACATACTGTAGCTATATGAGCAACATGCTAACAGTGCATTTTATCATGCTAGGTTAGCAACACTAACATAGCTATGTGAGCTACATGTTAAAATGACATTTCAATATTAGGTTAACAAGACTAGCATAGCTACATGAGCTACATGCTAACATTACATTTTATTATGCTAGGTTAGCAACACTAGAACAGCTATGTGAGCGACATGCTAACATTACATTTTATCATGCTAGGTTAGCAAGACTAACGTAGCGATGTGAGCAACCTGCTAGCGTTACATATTGATATCATGTTAGGTGAGCAAGACTAGAATAACCATGTGAGCTACGTGCTAACGTTACATTTTAACCCCATGCTAGGTTAGCAACATGAACATACTGTAGCTATATGAGCAACATGCTAACAGTGCATTTTATCATGCTAGGTTAGCAACACTAACATAGCTATGTGAGCTACATGTTAAAATGACACTTCAACATTAGGTTAACAAGACTAGCATAGCTACATGAGCTACATGCTAACATTACATTTTATTATGCTAGGTTAGCAACACTAGATCAGCTATGTGAGCGACATGCTAACATTACATTTCATCATGCTAGGTTAGCAAGACTAACGTAGCGATGTGAGCAACCTGCTAGCGTTACATATTGATATCATGTTAGGTGAGCAAGAGTAGAATAACTATATGAGCTACGTGCTAACGTTACATTTTAACCCCATGCTAGGTTAGCAAGACTAACGTAGCGATGTGAGCAACTTGCTAGCGTTACATATTGATATCATGTTAGGTGAGCAAGACTAGAATAACTATATGAGCTACGTGCTAACGTTACATTTTAACCCCATGCTAGGTTAGCAACATGAACATACTGTAGCTATATGAGCAACATGCTAACAGTGCATTTTATCATGCTAGGTTAGCAACACTAACATAGCTATGTGAGCTACATGTTAAAATGACACTTCAACATTAGGTTAACAAGACTAGCATAGCTACATGAGCTACATGCTAACATTACATTTTATCATGCTAGGTTAGCAACACTAACATAGCTATGTGAGCTACATGTTAAAATGACACTTCAACATTAGGTTAACAAGACTAGCATAGCTACATGTTGCTAGGTTAGCAACACTGCAACAGCTATGTGAGCGACATGCTAACATTACATTTTAACATCATGTTAGTTAGCATATTGCAAAAGTTTTACATAACAGGGGACCTTTAAAGCTTCTTTCTGGACCTGACACCATTTTAATGAGCTTGTTTTTAACCCAGTAAGAGAAAAAGGTTGTTTTAGTGCTAACTGACGTTGACATTGTCCTGTGTTAGCATCCCCACCTATGACACCATCAGCAGGTTCCCAAGGGCCTCGGCTCCTCCAAGACACATCGACTGGTGACTTCTTTGTGTCCTGGCAGGTAACAAACTACCACTTCTTCTTCTTTCCAACACTGCAGCTCGCTGTGGACCCTCAATGTACAAACCCCGCTTCCATATTCTCTTTTTATTCACCATTTCCACAACTTCACTGCTGTTGTGTATTAATGTTGAATGCACACAATGTTCCTCAGGCTAACGGCATGTTAACGATATTAAAGATGGATGTCATTTCCTGTCCTAACATTGTTTTTCCTGCCCTCCTTTTATTGATCACCAAGTCACAGACTTCATTGCAAAAAAATGTGATCCATGTTTCCTTTTGTGTGGCGTCCACAGCGGCCATGACATGTGGACATGAAGACAAGGTAATAGTTTCACTATATTCCTGTAATAAGGTCACTTTATTCCTACAATATTTCAAATTTATTCCTGCAATAATGTAACTTTATTCCTAAAATATTTTGACTTTATTACTGCAATAATGTAACTTTATTCCTATAATATTTTGACTTTATTCCTGCAATAATGTAACTTTATTCCTATAATATTTTGACTTTATTCTTGCAATAATATAACTTTATTCCTATATTTTGACTTTATTCCTGTAATATTATAACTTTATTCCTACAATATTTTGACTTTATATTATTATTCTTGCAATAATATAACTTTATTTCTATAATATTTTGACTTCATTTGTGTAATAATATAACTTTATTCATACAATATTTTGACTTTATTCTTGCAATAATATAACTTTATTCCTACAATATTTTGACTTTATTCTTGCAATAATTTTATTTTATTCCTACAATATTTTGACTTTATTTGTGTAGTAATATAACTTTATTCCTACAAAATTTTAACGTTATTCTTGCAATAATATAACTTTATTCCTACAATATTTTGACTTTATTCCTGCAATAATAAAACTTTATTCCTACAATATTTTGACCTAATACTTGCAATAATATAACTTTATTCTTATACTATTTTGACTTTATTCCGTAATATAACTTTATTCCTGTGATATTATAACTTTATTCCTACAATATTTTGACTTTATTCTTGCAATAATATAACTTTATTTCTATAATATTTTGACTTTATTCCTGTAATAATATAACTTTATTCCTACAATATTTTGACTTTATTTTTGTAATATTATAACTTTATTCCAATAATATTTTGACTTTATTCTTGTAAAAATATAGCTTTATTCCTACAATATATTAACTTTATTCTTGCAATAATATAACTTTATTCTTATATTTTGACTTCATTTGTGTAATAATATAACTTTATTCATACAATATTTTAACTTTATTCTTGCAATAATATAACGTTATTCCAATAATATTGTGACTTTATTCGTGCAATGATATAACTTTATTCCTATAATATTTTGACTCTCTTCTTGCAATAATATAACTTTATTCCTACAATATTTTGACTTTATTCGTGTAATAAAAAAACTTTATTCCTACAATATTTTAACTTTATTCTTGCAATAATATAACTTTATTCCTATAATATTTTGACTTTATTCCTGCAATAATATAACTTTATTCCTATAATATTTTGACTTTATTCCTGCAATAATATAACTTTATTCCTATAATATTTTGACTTTATTCCTGTAATAATATAACTTTATTCCTACAATATTTTGACTTTATTTTTGTAATATTATAACTTTATTCCAATAATATTTTGACTTTATTCTTGTAAAAATATAGCTTTATTCCTACAATATATTAACTTTATTCTTGCAATAATATAACTTTATTCCTATATTTTGACTTCATTTGTGTAATAATATAACTTTATTCATACAATATTTTAACTTTATTCTTGCAATAATATAACGTTATTACAATAATATTATGACTTTATTCGTGCAATAATATAACGTTATTCCTATAATATTTTGACTCTATTCTTGCAATAATATAACTTTATTCCTACAATATTTTGACTTTATTCGTGTAATAATAAAACTTTATTCCTACAATATTTTTTTAACTTTATTCTTGCAATAATATAACTTTATTCCTATAATATTTTGACTTTATTCCTGCAATAATGTAACTTTATTCCTATAATATTTCAACTTTATTCCTGCAATAATGTAACTTTATTCCTATAATATTTTGACTTTATTCCTGCAATAATGTAACTTTATTCCTATAATATTTTGACTTTATTCTTGCAATAATATAACTTTATTCCTATAATATATTTACTTTATTCCTGTAATATTATAACTTTATTCCTACAATATTTTGACTTTATATTATTATTCTTGCAATAATATAACTTTATTTCTATAATATTTTGACTTCATTTGTGTAATAATATATCTTTATTCATACAATATTTTAACTTTATTCTTGCAATAATATAACTTACATCCATCCATCCATTAATTCCGACAATATTTTGACTTTATTCTTGCAATAATATAATTTTATTCCTACAATATTTTGACTTCATTTGTGTAGTAATATAACTTTATTCCTACAAAATTTTAACTTTATTCTTGCAATAATATAACTCTATTCCTACAATATTTTGACTTTATTCTTGCAATAATATAATTTTATTCCTACAATATTTTAACGTTATACTTTCAATAATAGAACTTTATTCCTACAATATTTTGACTTTATTCCTGCAATAATAAAACTTTATTCCTACAATATTTTGACTTTGTTCTTGCAATAATATAACTTTATTCCTACAATATTTTGACCTAATACTTGCAATAATATAACTTTATTCTTATAATATTTTGACTTTATTCCGTTATATAACTTTATTCCTGTAATATTATAACTCTATTCCTACAATATTTTGACTTTATTCTTGCAATAATATAACTTTATTTCTATAATATGTTGACTTTATTCCTGTAATAATATAACTTTATTCCTACAATATTTTGACTTTATTTTTGTAATATTATAACTTTATTCCAATAATATTTTGTCTTTATTCTTGTAATAATATAGCTTTATTCTTACAATATATTAACTTTATTCTTGCAATAATATAACTTTATTCCTATATTTTGACTTCATTTGTGTAATAATATAACTTTATTCATACAATATTTTAACTTTATTCTTGCAATAATATAACGTTATTCCAATAATATTGTGACTTTATTCGTGCAATGACATAACTTTATTCCTATAATATTTTGACTCTCTTCTTGCAATAATATAACTTTATTCCTACAATATTTTGACTTTATTCGTGTAATAATAAAACTTTATTCCTACAATATTTTAACTTTATTCTTGCAATAATATAACTTTATTCCTATAATATTTTGACTTTATTCCTGCAGTAATATAACTTTATTCCTATAATATTTTGACTTTATTCCTGCAATAATGTAACTTTATTCCTATAATATTTTGACTTTATTCTTGCAATAATATAACTGTATTCCTATATTTTGACTTTATTCCTGCAATAATGTAACTTTATTCCTATAATATTTTGACTTTATTCTTGCAATAATATAACTTTGTTCCTATAATATTTTGACTTTATTCCTGCAGTAATATAACTTTATTCCTATAATATTTAGACTTTATTCCTGCAATAATGTAACTTTATTCCTATAATATTTTGACTTTATTCTTGCAATAATATAACTGTATTCCTATATTTTGACTTTATTCCTGCATTAATGTAACTTTATTCCTATAATATTTTGTTTTTATTCTTGCAATAATATAACTGTATTCCTATATTTTGACTTTATTCCTGCATTAATGTAACTTTATTCCTATAATATTTTGACTTTATTCTTGCAATAATATAACTTTATGCCTATAATATTTTGACTTTATTCCTGCAATAATATAATTTTATTCCTACAATATTTTGACTCTATTCTTGCAATAATATAACTTTATTCCTACAATATTTTAACTTTATTCTTGCAATAATATAACTTTATTCCTATAATATTTTGACTTTATTCCTGCAATAATATAACTTTATTCCTATAATATTTTGACTTTATTCCTGCAATAATATAACTTTATTCCTATAATATTTTGACTTTATTCCTGCAATAATATAACTTTATTCCTATAATTTTTTGACTTTATTCCTGCAATAATGTAACTTTATTCCTACAATATTTTGACTTTATTCTTGCAATAATATAACTGTATTCCTATATTATTATAACTTTATTCCTGCAATAATATAACTTTATTCCTATACTACTCTGGGGGGGCTGGAAGAGACACATTTTTGATGCTCGCAAATAAAAATTTAGTCCAACAAATTATTTGTTTTCGACAAGCACTTCATTGATTAATCCCCCCCACCCCACCCCCCCCCCCCACCCCGAAAAAAATAATTTCAACAAGCAGAAATTCCAGTGAAACATAAAAAAGTTGTAATGCAAGAATCAAGTTGTGATTATTTCCTCCAAGAAACATTGTCAATATTCCGATAATAAATCCCTATTTCCGACATGTTTATTAAGACTTGAAAACTTTTACACAAAAAAAATAAATCGTAATTTTTTTTTAAACTGTTAACACAATAGTCTCGAGTTTAACTTCAGATCTATCCGTCAATTATAAGTTGTATTGTTGTTTATTATGTTCCTTGTTTGTTCATTTTAGGCCCTTTTTAAAAAAAAAAAAAAAACATAGTTTTTTATTTGGCAAACACAAAATATGCAACATTTTCCCCAAAAAATATCTCAAAGTGGAATATTTAATGTGGCCTTGAATAGGTCAATAATTCATAATAACATTTTATTCATTATTATGTTTCAAAGAAAGAAACAGCCTGCATGACAGCTTAGTGTTATTAGAGTCAACATAGCAACATTTTATTGTCACCTGTTTACTCTTTTATACTACTTTTTATGTTTTTTATTTATTTTTTTATCGTATTTTTAGAATGTGCCGTGGGGCCGTTAAAAAATTACCTGCGGGCCGCACTTTGGACATCCCTGCCTTAGCCATAACAAACAATCAAAACATTTGTGTACTAATGAATCATATTCGGTACTATACCGCCTTTTAAAAAGTACCGGTTCTACGAGTTTTTCTACAAGCACTGGATTGAATAATTCCCGCCCCCGTCGTCGTCACGTCGCGTCATTGCTGGTTTTACGAGCAGAGGAGCGTGTTCGGCAGCGCGCACACACAGAGTTACAAGCAGACACAGTGTGTAGACAGAAAAGGGAGAATGGACGCATTTTTGGTGTAAAAAGTCAAGATAAAGGTGAAGTTATAACACTGAAACACCCTCAGGAAGAGCTGCTTTAAGACAGGACTAGCTAGCTAGCGGCTAACGTACATCCACAGTGTTTTAGCTACTTCTAAATCACTAATCCTGGTCTCCATGGCGAGAAATAAAGTAAGTTTCTTACAAGTAGCATTATCACTGGAGGACGAGGAATAGCTAAACACGCTTCACAATGTAAACAAACACCATGGGTGGATCTACACCTGACATCCACTGTAATGATACCAAGTACAAGAGTGTATTTAGTCTTCTTTCGTTTAAAAAAATGTTATATTATGTTTATAAAGTCAGTAAATACGTCCCTGGACACATGAGGACTTTGAATATGACCAATGTATGATCCTGTAACTACTTGGTATCGGATCAATACCTAAATGTGTGGTATCATCCACAACTAATGTCAAGTATCAAAGAAGAGAAGAATAAGTGATTATTACATTTGAACAGAAGTGTAGATAGAACATGTTAAAACATAAAATAATCAGATATTAACAGTAAATGAACAAGTAGATTAATAATTATTTTTTACAGTTTGTCCCTCATAATGTGTACAAAATAATAGGTGACACAATATGTTACTGCATACGTCAGCAGACGAATTAGGAGTCTTTGTTTGTTTACTTACTACTAAAAGACAAGTTGTCTAGTATGTTCACTATTTTATTTAAGGACTAAATTACAATAATCAACATAATGGAAGAACAACTCGACAGTGCGCCTTATAACCCGGTGCACCTAACATTCTCGTGCTTACCGACCTTGAAGCAATTTTATTTGGTACATGGTGAAATGGTAAGTGTGACCAGTAGATGGCAGTCACACATAAGAGATACGTGTAGACTGCAATATGATGGCAGTCACACATAGGAGATACGTGTAGACTGCAATATGATGGCAGTCACACATAAGAGATACGTGTAGACTGCAATATGATGGCAGTCACACATAAGAGATACGTGTAGACTGCAATATGATGGCAGTCACACATAAGAGATATGTGTATACTGCAATATGATGGCAGTCACACATAAGAGATACGTGTATACTGCAATATGACTCAAGTGAACAACCCCACAACTTTATATGTTCCATTGAAAATACAGAACATTACACACGGAGCTCAAAAATCTGTCAAAATGTTTTAGTACAACTTTGTTAAGCTACGAAGCTGCACCGCTTGATGGATTGTCGGTGCATTACAGCTACCATAGTCAGACGTACTGTGCTTCAACATACGAGTATTATTATGGTGTGTGTCAAAGGACCACAAAATGGCACCTATGATGGCAGTCATATTATCTGGCGTTTTGTTTCGCAATATGTGTGACTGCCATCATATTGCAGTCTACACGTGTCTCTTATGTGTGACTGCCATCATATTGCAGCCTACACGTATCTCTTATGTGCGACTGCCATCATATTGCAGTCTACACGTATCTCTTATGTGTGACTGCCATCATATTGCAGTCTACAATATGATGTGCGACTGCCATCATATTGCAGTCTACACGTATCTCTTATGTGCGACTGCCATCATATTGCAGTCTACACGTATCTCTTATGTGCGACTGCCATCATATTGCAGTCTACACGTATCTCTTATGTGTGACTGCCATCATATTGCAGTCTACACGTATCTCTTATATGTGACTGCCATCATATTGCAGTCTACACGCATCTCTTATGTGTGACTGCCATCATATTGCAGTCTACACGTATCTCTTATGTGTGATTGCCATCATATTGCCGTCTACATGTTTTTCTAATGTGTGACTGCCATCATATTGCAGTCTACACGTATCTCTTATGTGCGACTGCCATCATATTGCAGTCTACACGTATCTCTTATGTGTGACTGCCATCATATTGCAGTCTACACGTATCTCTTATGTGTGACTGCCATCATATTGCAGTCTACACGTATCTCTTATGTGTGATTGCCATCATATTGCAGTCTACACGTATCTCCTATGTGTGACTGCCATCATAATGCAGTCTACACGTATCTCTTATGTGTGACTGCCATCATATGGCAGTCTACACGTATCTCTTATGTGTGATTGCCATCATATTGCAGTCTACACGTATCTCCTATGTGTGACTGCCATCATAATGCAGTCTACACGTATCTCTTATGTGCGACTGCCATCATATTGCAGTCTACACGTATCTCTTATGTGCGACTGCCATCATATTGCAGTCTACACGTATCTCCTGTGTGACTGCCATCATATTGCAGTTTACACGTATCTCTTATGTGTGACTGCCATCATATTGCAGTCTACACGTATCTCTTATGTGCGACTGCCATCATATTGCAGTCTACACGTATCTCTTATGTGTGACTGCCATCATATTGCAGTTTACACGTATCTCTTATGTGTGACTGCCATCATATTGCAGTCTACACGTTTCTCTTATGTGCGACTGCCATCATATTGCAGTCGACATGTATCTCTTATGTGCGACTGCCATCATATTGCAGTCTACACTTATCTCTTATGTGTGACTGCCATCATATTGCAGTCTACACGTATCTCTTATGTGCGACTGCCATCATATTGCAGTCTACACGTATCTCTTATGTGTGACTGCCATCATATTGCAGTCTACACGTGTCTCTTATGTGCGACTGCCATCATATTGCAGTCTACACGTATCTCTTATGTGTGACTGCCATCATATTGCAGTCTACACGTATCTCTTATGTGCGACTGCCATCATATTGCAGTCTACACGTATCTCTTATGTGCGACTGCCATCATATTGCAGTCTACACGTGTCTCTTATGTGCGACTGCCATCATATTGCAGTCTACACGTGTCTCTTATGTGCGACTGCCATCATATTGCAGTCTACACTGACTGCCATCTACTGGTCACACTTAGCATTACACCATGTAACAAATAAAATAGCTTCGAGGTCGGTAAGCACAACCAGAATTATGCTGTACATTAGGCGCACTGTCGAGTTTTGAGAAAATGAAAGGATTTTAATTGCGCCTTATAGTCCGAAAAATACGGTACTTTTTTTTTTTTTTGGTGACATTATTTTTTCCTCTTAAAATGATGTTATTCACTTAAAATATTTCACCTTCTTGCAGAACTTATTGATTTTATTATCATAAAAATTATTTTTGTAGAATTGTTTTGATTTCCCTCATCAAAATATGATTTATTTACTATATATACATTTGAAGTGTCTGTATGTGTGCTTGGACATTTTAGCAGAACACACTCTGATATTAACAAAAGAAACAATGATGTCATACAAAATGATGTCTGTCTGTAAATAAATACCTTTGGTCACTTTTTGTGTGTGCAGGATTCTTCCTTCATGGAACTTTGAACCTGACTGAACTAAACATCGGGATTTTTCTGTCATGAAGAAGAATTCTTGGAATTTTTTTAAAGTTTTAAATCTTCATCCTTACTCGGCCAAGATGTTTCCGCAGGGCATGACCTTGTTCTCCATCTGGACCAGGCTGGTTCCGGATGGTTCCGTTCCCTCAACTCTTGTTTACACGGGTCTCACCTGGACTTGACGCTGTTTCACGCCAACCGTGACGCTAAGTAGTGGCAGGAAGGTAACAACGCACGCTAAAAGGTTAGCTTGGTTATTTGTCAACAACCTTTACGGGGAAACAAAAAGTGGACTTTCAATGTTTACAATATTTTGAATACTAGGTTGCTAATGTCGTTGCATAAAGACTGGTTGCCTTTCATTTTGGCATTTACTGCTTTTTAAAAGAACGCTACGCTCTTTCAAACTATCTTGTTGTTAGCTTAGCCCGTTTTTGAACACTTCGCAGCAACTCGAGCGTCAAAATACTCTCAACGTCACTTCGTTCACAGGCGGCCTACGTCCGATGTTTTTTGTGCGCTAAACAGAGGTCGCATTTTTATCTGGATCATGTTCAAAATTAGTGCGTTTCTAACAGCACTCAAGATCTCAACACAGGCCAAAAATGATGTTTTTTACTTCATTTTTGACATAGTTAAGACATTTTTCCTCAGTCATTCAAAATACAAGATAGAAACGCGTTTGACCAAAGACGGACTTCACTGCCTGCTAATGAAAGGTAAGTACCGTATTTTTTGGACTACAAGGCGCACTCAAAATCCTTTCATTTTTCTTAAAAATCGACGATGCACCTTAAACACACATAAGAGATACGTGTAGACTGCAATATGATGGCAGTCACACATAAGAGATACGTGTAGACTGCAATATGATGGCAGTCACACATAAGAGATATGTGTTGACTGCAATATAATGGCAGTCACACATAAGAGATATGTGTTGACTGCAATATGATGGCAGTCACACAAGAGATACGTGTAGACTGCAATATGATGGCAGTCACACATAAGAGATACATGTAGACTGCAATATGATGACAGTCACACATAAGAGATACGTGTAGACTGCAATATGATGGCAGTCACACGTAAGAGATATGTGTAGACTGCAATATGATGAGATACATGTAGACTGCAATATGATGGCAGTCACACATAAGAGATACGTGTAGACTGCAATATGATGGCAGTCACACATAAGATATAAGTGTAGACTGCAATAGGATGGCAGTCATACATAAGAGATATGTGTAGACTGCAATATGATGGCAGTCACACATAAGAGATATGTGTTGACTACAATATGATGGCAGTCACACATAAGAGATACGTGTAGACTGCAATATGATGGCAGTCACACATAAGAGATACGTGTTGACTGCAATATGATGGCAGTCACACAAGAGATACGTGTAGACTGCAATATGATGGCAGTCACACATAAGAGATACATGTAGACTGCAATATGATGGCAGTCACACATAAGAGATACGTGTAGACTGCAATATGATGGCAGTCACACATAAGAGATACGTGTAGACTGCAATATGATGGCAGTCACACATAAGACACACGTGTTGACTGCAATATGATGGCAGTCACACATAAGAGATGCGTGTAGACTGCAATATGATGGCAGTCACACATAAGACACACGTGTTGACTGCAATATGATGGCAGTCACACATAAGAGATGCGTGTAGACTGCAATATGATGGCAGTCACACATAAGAGATACGTGTAGACTGCTATATGATGGCAGTCACACATAAGAGATACATGTAGACTGCAATATGATGGCAGTCACACATAAGAGATATGTGTAGACTGCAATATGATGACAGTCACACGTAAGAGATACATGTAGACTGCAATATGATGACAGTCACATGTAAGAGATACGTGTAGACTGATGGCAGTCACACATAAGAGATACATGTAGACTGCAATATGATGACAGTCACACGTAAGAGATACGTGTAGACTGCTATATGATGGCAGTCACACATAAGAGATACATGTAGACTGCAATATGATGAGATACATGTAGACTGCAATATGATGGCAGTCACACATAAGAGATACGTGTAGACTGCAATATGATGGCAGTCACACATAAGATATAAGTGTAGACTGCAATAGGATGGCAGTCATACATAAGAGATATGTGTTGACTGCAATATAATGGCAGTCACACATAAGAGATACGTGTAGACTGCAATATGATGGCAGTCACACATAAGAGATACGTGTAGACTGCAATAGGATGGCAGTCACACATAAGATGTAAGTGTAGACTGCAATATGATGGCAGTCACACATAAGAGATACGTGTAGACTGCAATATGATGGCAGTCACACATAAGAGATACGTGTAGACTGCAATATGATGGCAGTCACACATAAGAGATACGTGTAGGCTGCAATATGATGGCAGTCACATAAGAGATACGTGTAGACTGCAATAGGATGGCAGTCACACATAAGATGTAAGTGTAGACTGCAATAGGATGGCAGTCATACATAAGAGATACATGTAATAATAATAATAATAATAATGGATTCGATTTATATCGCGCTTTTCTATTGTTAGATACTCAAAGCGCTCACAGAGAAGTGGGAACCCATCATTCATTCACACCTGATATAATATGATGGCAGTCATACATAAGAGATACGTGTAGACTGCAAGATGGAAGTGACTTGAAGATGATGTGTAAAACATCATCCATGCAACATTTTGAGCAAAGAACCAGCATTACATGTTATGTCGACCACAAGGAAGTCTTTTACATTTAGAAAATAATCATAATAATATGACCCCTTTAATGCGCCTTATTTTGGAAAAATAGACCAGTGCGCCCTATGGTCCGGAAAATACGGTAAGTAAAACTAAAAAGTGGGTATTTAAAGAAAACCTTTTTAATGTTAATAATCAACACTCAAAGAGTTCCCAGAATCCTTCATGATTTCGTGTTCGGAGAACAATCACAGGAAATCAATCATGTTCCCCACAAGTCAATCAAAAGTATGTTTCTTCAAATTAAAAAAAATTTGTCTGTGATTTAATAATTTAATGTAACTTACAAATACGACCAGACGTACAAAGTGGACGATTAATGTTCTCCAGCCGAGTTCTATTTTATACCGTAGATCTCAGGGGTTTTTTAGCGCCTGCTCTGGATTTTTGTATGAATGGGTCATATCAGTACAGTATGGATACAGTTAGGTACTGGAACAATGGGTCATATCAGTACAGTATGGATACAGTTAGGTACTGGAACAATGGGTCATATCAGTACAGTATGGATACAGTTAGGTACTGGAACAATGGGTCATATCAGTACAGTATGGATACAGTTAGGTACTGGAACAATGGGTCATATCAGTACAGTATGGATACAGTTAGGTACTGGAACAATGGGTCATATCAGTACAGTATGGATACAGTTAAGTACTGGAACAATGGGTCATATCAGTACAGTATGGATACAGTTAGGTACTGGAACAAGCGAATGTATTGGAGTTAGCTTTTCCCTTACGTTGTCATATCCCGTATGCTGGAAGGGAGCGCTAACACGTCATTGCTAACGATAGTTCCTGCTGTTGAGGTCCAAACCAACGACAATCAACAAAACATGGCAGTGTGGTTATGACTATGCATACCGTGACAAAAAAAAACAATTTGAAAAAGTAAAAGGACCACCTCTGGTTTACACACCTTGCTAGTTTTATTTTTAATTTTTCATTTTTTTACTTATCTCCTTCATTGATGTGCATTTTTGATCAAGAGACAATTAAACTTTAGCAACTAAATATTTACACGCCTATGCTTGAGGTGAAGAAAGTCTTATATTTCCTGCCCCATTCAACATAATAAGTAGTCTTACTTCGTGGATAGCCCAGGGGCCGTATTTATTATCACTTAAGTCCTGAGAATTTGCGAAATTTAGTCCTACTCTCAAACTTAAGAATAAAAGATGTTTATCAACTTTCTTAAGTCTAAGAATCACTCCTACTCTCCACGATATTTAAGAGACCTTCAGAGGTGTCCTAAGTCAGGGGTGTCCAAACTTTTTCCACTGAGGGCCGCACACGGAAAAATTCAAGCATGTGGGGGGGCCATTTTGATATTTTTCATTTTCAAACCATAACAAAATATATGCATTTTTTTAATTTATTTTACCTTTAGGGGTCCCGGGGACCATAAAGGGTCTCAGTTAGGGATGTCCGATAATATCGGCCTGCCGATATTTTCGGCCGATAAATGCGTTAAAATGTAATATCGGAAATTATCGGTATCGGTTTTTTTATTATCTGTATCAGGTTTTTATTTTTTATTTTTTTATTAAATCAACATAAAAAACACAAGATACACTTACAATTAGTGCACCAACCCAAAAAAACTCCCTCCCCCCATTTCTTTCTGTTATCAATATTCTGGTTCCTACATTATACATCAATATATATCAATACAGTCTGCAAGGGATACAGTCCGTAAGCACACATGATTGTGCGTGCTGCTGGTCCACTAATAGTACTAACCTTTAACAGTTAATTTTACTCATTTTCATTAATTACTAGTTTCTATGTAACTGTTTTTATATTGTTTTACTTTCTTTTTTATTCAAGAATTTTTTTTTAATTTAGTTATCTTATTTTATTTATTTTTTTTAAAAAGTACCTTATCTTCACCATACATGGTTGTCCAAATTAGGCATAATAATGTGTTAATTCCACGACTGCATATATCGGTTGATATCGGTATCGGTTGATATCGGTATCGGTAATTAAAGAGTTGGACAATATCGGAATACCGGATATCGGCAAAAAGCCATTATCGGACATCCCTAGTCTCAGTCATTAAAATGTTAAAAATAAATCGGATTATTATAATTTTTTTAATTATTTAATGCTTACAGTAAATTTCTATATCAACTTCAAGTTGATATAAAGTAATACAAATTTAAAAAAAATGTTTTATGGCTTTTCTGTCAAAAACAACTTAGTTTTTTTTATAGTAAAACTGAAATATGCAGTATTTAGTAATTAGAGCCCTAAAAGATCAATAATGCAGGACACCATTGATTTTAATTATTTAATATTTTTGAGTAATCACAGTGAAAAGATATATAAAAAATCACTAAATATATTTGGGATCCAAAAGGTGCCCCGCTCATAAAGTGATACATTTTTATTAGGTTTTTCTTTTACTTTCAACACTTAAGTTACGAGATCAACTTCAGATATATCTGTCCATTTTATGCTGGAACTATTATTTTGTTTGTTTTATGCGCTTTTGTCAAAGAAAACTTTGATGTTTTTATATGGCTACCACACAATATATGCAATATTTACCACATAAAACATTTTAAAGTGAAATATTTGAAGTAATTGGAGCCCAGGGGTCGTATTCATCAAGCGTCTTAAGAGTGCCATTTTACACTTAAGTCGTGAGAATTTGCTAAATTTAGTCCTACTCTCAAACTTAAGAATATTTATCAATTTTCTTAAGTCTAAGAATCACTCCTACTCTCCACGATATTTAAGAGACCTTCAGAGGTCCCCAACCTTTTTGTACTTGTGGACCGGTCAACGCTTGAAAATTTGTCCCACGGACCGATGGGGGGGTGGGGGGTGGGGGGGGTAGTAAAAAAAAAATGTTTGTTTTTTTTCTCATAAAGAAATACAATCATGTGTGCTTACGGACTGTATCCCTGCAGATTTCTATTGATTTATATTGATATATAATGTATATATTGTGTTTTTTATGTTGATTTAATTTAATTTTTTTTTTTTTTTTTTTTTAATTTTTGTGCGGACCCGGTGGTTGGGGACCACTGTCCTAAGTGGTTAGGAGTTGCCAGCGGGGGGTGGCACTGAGGCGAACGTTCAGGGAGCGGAAGGATGTCCTGGCTTTGTTTGATGACGAGCAGCTGATCAAACGGTATCGTTTAGACCAGAGGTGTCCAAAGTGCGGCCCGGGGGCCATTTGCGGCCCGCAGCTAATCGTTTACCGGCACCCCACACATTCTGCAAAAATTGCAAAATTGATAGTATTGCAAAAATTTAAAAAAACTTTTTTTTTATTTTCCTGTCCAGCTTCTCAGGCAAATCATATAGTAGAATGAGTTGAAAACTAACGAGAAAAAGTTGCCATGTTGACATGTTTTTTTTTTCTTTTGTCTTTGTTTATTTATTTTATTTTTTTTGCCATTGCTCGAGAAAAAAAAAAAAAGAAAAAAAATCTATGTTACAATGAATTATTACTTAAAAAATGTCACTTAAAAATGTTTTATGTGGAAAAAAATATTGCATATATGGTGTGGTTGCCATATAAAAACATCAACATTTTATTTGACAAAAGAGCATAAAACAAACAAAATAATAGTTCACACGTAAAATCGACAGATATATCTGAAGTTGATCTTGTAATTTAAGTGTGAAAAGTAAAAAAAAAACCTCATAAAAATGTATCACTTTATGAGTGGGAGACCTTTTGGATCCCAAATATATTTAGTGGGATTTTATTTAACTTTTCACTGTGATTACTCAAAAATATGAAAGAATTCAAATCAATGGTGTCGGCACTGGTCTTTTAGGGCTCTAATTACTAAATACTGCATATTTCAGTTTTACTATAAAAAACAAAGTTGTCTTTGACAGAAAAGGCATAAAACCTGTTTTTTTTTAACTTTATATCAACCTGAAGTTGATATAGAGATATACTGTAAAAAAAATAATAACAATAATTTGACTTATTTTTAACATTTTAATGACTGAGACCCTTGACCCTTGATTGGTCCCCGGGAGCCCTAAAGGTTAAAAAAAAAAAAAAAATCTATATATTTTGTTATGGTTTGAAAATGAAAAATATCAAAATGGCCCCCGTATGCTTACATTTTTCCGTGTGTGGCCCTCAGTAGAAAAAGTTTGGACACAGAGCGGG
>NC_084758.1:12513455-12520955 GCF_033978785.1 Entelurus aequoreus
GTATATAATTAAAATGTATTGTTTTCAAATAATTTTCATATTTTTTTATTTTGTTGTATTTGTCCTTTTTGTCCCTAAATCAGTCAATAATTCATAGCAATATTGATTTTGATTCATTATTATATTTTGATAAATTATTTAAAAAAAAATGTGTTATTAGATTCAACAATGCAACTTTTTCTGATTGCATCTCACCTATTTGCTCTTTTATTTAAAATATGTTTTAGTATTTTTTTTTTGTCCTGTTCAGCAAAAAAAATAAAAAAAATAAAATAAAATATGTTTTAGTATTTTTAGAATGATGTGCTGTGGGCCGGTAAAACATTAGCTGCGGGCCAAAAGTAGTGAAGTTGGAGCCACGCTGTTGTAACACGTGGCTTGGCATTGTCTTGCTGAAATAAGCAGGGGCGTCCACACTTTGGACACCCCTGACATACAGCAATGTTAATATTTGCTTACATGTCCCTTGGCAAGTTTCACTGCAATAAGGCGCTTGATTTTTTGACCACTCCTCTTGACAAAATTGGTGCAGTTCAGCTAAATGTGTTGCTTTTCTGACATGGACTTGTTTCTTCAGCATTGTCCACACCTTTAAGTCAGGACTTTGGGAAGGCCATTCTAAAACCTCCATTCTAGCCTGATTTAGCCATTCCTTTACCACTTTTGAGGTGTGTTTGGGGTCATTGTCCTGTTGGAACACCCAACTGCGCCCAAGACCCAACCTCCGGGCTGATGATTTTAGCATGTCCTGAAGAACTTGGAGGTAATCCTCCTTTTTCATTGTCCCTACTCTCTGTAAAGCACCAGTTCCATTGGCAGCAAACCAGGCCAATAGCATAAAACTACCACCACCATGCTTGAATGGTAGGCATGGTGTTCCTGGGATTAAAGGCCTCACCTTTTCTCCTCCAAACATATTGCTGGGTATTGTGGCCAAACAGCTCCATTTTTGTTTCATCTGACAACACGATAAGATAAGATAAGATAGATAAGACCTTCTGGAGGAAAGTTCTGTGGTCAACAAGTACCGTATTTTTCGGAGTATAAGTCGCACCTGCCGAAAATGCATAATAAAGAAGAAAAAAAACATATATAAATCGCACTGGAGCCCAGGCATAACTATGAAAAAAACTGCGACTTATAGTCCAAAAAATACGGTACGTGCTCCAATCACTATCACAAAAAAATAAGAGTTGTAGAAATGATTGGAAACTCAAGACAGCCATGACATGATGTTCTTTACAAGTGTATGCAAACTTTTGACTACCACTGTATGTATATATGTACATCCCACATTGTCCTAACACATTAATTATCACCGCAAACTAAAGTAACTATTGAGCATTAAAAATGACATAAAAAGGCGTTAGCGTACACGTTAGGGAGTTTAAAAAATAAGCGCTCGTCGACAAAACTGTTTTTTTTTGTCAAGAAGAATCTGGATGACAACGTTTGATTTGTTGAACGTGCTTACATGTAAATGGTGAATAAAGATGTGCATTCCAGCTTGTAATTAATGATTCGATCATCATTCTCCCACTGTTGCTACGCAGTGACTCTTTATGTAAAGAAACCCCAAAAAAGTGCAGACTTATGTGCAGACTTTCAATAAAAATATATTTTTTACTATTATAATACAAAAAATAATAAAACACATAGTCATACTTGCCAACCTTGAGACCGGGAGGTGGGGGGCGTGGTCGGGGGTGGGGGTGGGGCGTGGTTAAGAGGGGAATATATTTAAGGTAGAATTCACCAACTCAAGTATTGTAGCGCCCCCCGCGACCCCGAAGGGAATAAGCGGTAGAAAATGGATGGATGGATGGAAGTATTTCATATATATATATATATATATATGTATGTATATATATATACATATATGTATGAAATACTTGACTTTCAGTGAATTCTAGCTATATATATATATATATATATATTTTTTTTATTTTTATTTTATTTTTTTTTATTTATTTTATTATACATATAAATAAAAGAAATACTTGAATTTCAGTGTTCTGGAGGCTATCCAGTAGATGGCAGTATTGTCCTGTTTAAGAGTGTCACAACATTGCTGTTTACGGCAGACGAACTGCTTTACGGTAGACTAAACGTGACGTGTGTTGTTGTGTGTTGTTACCGCGCTGGGAGGACGTTAATGAAACTGCCTAACTATAAACCCACATAAGAAACCAAGAACTCGCCCTCGATCATTCTACAGTTATGACGTCATTGGGCAGGCAAGCTGTTGATATTGTGGGAAAGCGGACGCGAGAACAGGCTGTCCCCACTCAGGTCCGCATTGAGCTGGAGGGGGCGTGGCCTCCAGCTCCGGCTGAATACCGGGAGTTTATCGGGAGAGGCGCTGAATACCGGGAGTCTCCCGCTAAAAACGGGAGGGTTGGCAAGTATGCACATAGTCAGTTATGAGTGACGGCACATTGTTGAAACCAACACAAGTTGTTTTTTTTCTGGTAGTTTCCCCAAGCCAAGTATTTGAGATTTTTTTGCCATAAAGGGTCAAGCAAATGCAAGCCAGGAACACGATGTGATATGACACAAATATATATCCCAATGTACAACACCCAAAAGCAGTGAAGTTGGAGCCACGCTGTTGTAACACGTGGCTTGGCATTGTCTCGCTGAAATAAGCAGGGGCGTCCATGGTAACGTTGCTTGGATGGCAACATATGTTGCTCCAAAAGCTGTATGTACCTTTCAGCATTAATGGTGCCTTCACAGATGTGTAAGTTACCCATGTCTTGGCCACTAATACACCCCCATACCATCACACATGCTGCCTTTTCAACGCTGCGCCTAGAACAGTCCGGATGGTTCTCTTCCTCTT
Source organism: Entelurus aequoreus (assembly GCF_033978785.1). NCBI lineage: Eukaryota > Metazoa > Chordata > Actinopteri > Syngnathiformes > Syngnathidae > Entelurus > Entelurus aequoreus. Next base: position 12,516,301 of record NC_084758.1, read on the forward strand.
TGGTCCAATTTGAAATGTGGACTCGTCAGACCACAGAACACTTTTCCACTTTGCATCGGTGGGTGTTGTTGATAAATGGCTTTGGCTTTGCATAGTAGAGTTTTAACTTGCACTTACAGATGTAGCGACCGACTGTAGTTACTGACAGTGGTTTTCTGAAATGTTCCTGAGCCCATGTGGTGATATCCTTTACACACTTGATGTCGCTTTTTCATGCAGTACCGCCTGAGGGACCCAAGGTCCGTAATATCGTGGCTAAGGTGCAGTGATTTCTCCAGATTCTCTGAACCTTTTGATGATATTACGGAGCGTGGATGGTGAAACTCACTGTACAAACATACATATACACATACATGTACATATACATTAACTGTACAAACATACATATCCACATACATGTACATTCACTGTACAAACATACATATCCACATACATGTACATATACATTCACTGTACAAACATACATATACACATACATGTACATATACATTCACTGTACAAACATACATATCCACATACATGTACATATACATTAACTGTACAAACATACATATACACATACATGTACATATACATTCACTGTACAAACATACATATCCACATACATGTACATTCACTGTACAAACATACATATACACATACATGTACATATACATTCACTGTACAAACATACATATACACATACATGTACATATACATTCACTGTACAAACATACATATCCACATACATGTACATTCACTGTACAAACATACATATACACATACATGTACATATACATTCACTGTACAAACATACATATACACATACATGTACATATACATTCACTGTACAAACATACATATCCACATACATGTACATATACATTCACTGTACAAACATACATATCCACATACATGTACATTCACTGTACAAACATACATATACACATACATGTACATATACATTCACTGTACAAACATACATATCCACATACATGTACATATACATTCACTGTACAAACATACATATCCACATACATGTACATGTACATTCACTGTACAAACATACATATCCACATACATGTACATATACATTCACTGTACAAACATACATATCCACATACATGTACATTCACTGTACAAACATAGATATACACATACATGTACATATACATTCACTGTACAAACATACATATCCACATACATGTACATATACATTCACTGTACAAACATACATATACACATACATGTACGTGTACATTCACTGTACAAACATACATATCCACATACATGTACATTCACTGTACAAACATACATATACACATACATGTACATATACATTCACTGTACAAACATACATATCCACATACATGTATATATACATTCACTGTACAAACATACATATACACATACATGTACATATACATTCACTGTACAAACATACATATCCAAATATATGTATATATACATTCACTGTACAAACATACATATCCACATACATACACGTATGTATATATACATACATGTATATATACATTCACTGTACAAACATACATATCCACATACATGTATATATACATTCACTGTACAAACATACATATACACATACATGTATATATACATTCACTGTACAAACATACATATACACATACATGTACATATACATTCACTGTACAAACATACATATACACATACATGTACGTGTACATTCACTGTACAAACATACATATACACATACATGTATATATACATTCACTGTACAAACATACATATACACATACATGTATATATACATTCACTGTACAAACATACATATACACATACATGTACATTCACTGTACAAAGCCACCTCTCTCTTCTCCGGTGAAAGTGAGGAGAAGAGAGAGGTGGCGCCTCCAAGCTGACAGGACACCTGAGTCTGTGTTTACCATAGGGCTGTGACCCATTGTTGGGCCGCCAAAAACAGCATTTCTCAGCTGTGTAATACACTATTCCTCCACATGGGGCAGTAATGACAACCTCAAACAGAGGAAGTATGGAGCAAAACCTTGACCTTGATGCTCTGTGAAAGACCTTATAGTTTTGTTTCCAGGAGCACCTCTTGGATTATTTGTCTTCCCTCATCTTGGATTATTTGTCTTCCCTCATCTTGGATTATTTGTCTTCCCTCATCTTGGATTATTTGTCTTCCCTCATCTTGGATTATTTGTCTTCCCTCATCTTGGATTATTTGTCTTCCCTCATCTTGGATTATTTGTCTTCCCTCATCTTGGATTATTTGTCCTCCCTCATCTTGGATTATTTGTCTTCCCTCATCTTGGATTATTTGTCTTCCCTCATCTTGGATTATTTGTCTTCCCTCATCTTGGATTCTTTGTCTTCCCTCATCTTGGATTCTTTGTCTTCCCTCATCTTGGTCATGAGGACGCTCAGAAGAAAAGTATTTTTATTTATTCTCTTTTCATAAATATGTCTCCTACTTTATGTTGAATTATTGTCAGGGGGAAGCAATTATTAGGGGCTGGTGGTCACATCTAGTATTACACTTAGATTGTTACATCTAGTCTTAGATTTAGATTGTTACATCTAGTCTTAGACTTAGATTATCTAGTCTTGGACTTAGATTGTCACATCTAGTATTAGATTTAGATTGTTACATCAAGTCTTGGATTTAGATTGTTATATCGAGTCTTAGACTTAGATTGTTACATCTAGTCTTAGATTTAGATTGTTACATCTAGTCTTAGACTTAGATTGTTACATCTAGTCTTAGATTTAGATTGTTACATCTAGTCTTATATTTAGATTGTCATATCTAGTCTTAGACTTAGATTGTTACATCTAGTCTTAGATTTAGATTGTTACATCTAGTCTTATATTTAGATTGTCATATCTAGTCTTAGACTTAGATTGTTACATCTAGTCTTAGATTTAGATTGTTACATCTAGTCTTAGACGTAGATTGTCACATCTAGTCTTAGATTGGTCACATTTAGTCTTAGAGTTAGATTGTCACATATAGACTTAGATTGGTCACATCTAGTCTTAGACTTAGATTGTCACATATAGACTTAGATTGGTCACATCTAGTCTTAGATTTACATTGTTACATCTAGTCTTAGACATAGATTGTCACATCTAGTCTTATATTTAGATTGTTACATCTAGTCTTAGACTTAGATTGTCACATCTAGTCTTATATTTAGATTGTTACATCTAGTCTTAGACTTAGATTGGTCACATCTAGTCTTATATTTAGATTGTCACATCTAGTCTTAGATTTACATTGTTACATCTAGTCTTAGACTTAGATTGTCACATCTAGTCTTAGATTTACATTGTTACATCTAGTCTTAGACTTAGATTGTCACATCTAGTCTTATATTTAGATTGTTACATCTAGTCTTTGACTTAGATTGGTCACATCTAGTCTTATATTTAGATTGTCACATCTAGTCTTAGATTTAGATTGTTACATCTAGTCTTAGATTTAGATTGTTACATCTAGTCTTAGACTTAGATTGGTCACATCTAGTCTTAGATTTAGATTGTCACATCTAGTCTTAGATTTAGATTGTTACATCTAGTCTTAGATTTAGATTGTCACATCTAGTCTTATATTTAGATTGTCACATCTAGTCTTAGACTTAGATTGTCACATCTAGTCTTATATTTAGATTGTCACATCTAGTCTTATATTTAGATTGTCACATCTAGTCTTAGATTTAGATTGTTACATCTAGTCTTAGACTTAGATAGGTCACATCTAGTATTATATTTAGATTGTCACATATAGTCTTAGATTTAGATTGTTACATCTAGTCTTATATTTAGATTGTCACATCTAGTCTTAGACTTAGATTGTCACATCTAGTCTTATATTTAGATTGTCACATATAGTCTTAGATTTAGATTGTTACATCTAGTCTTAGATTTAGATTGTTACATCTAGTCTTTGACTTAGATTGGTCACATCTAGTCTTAGATTTAGATTGGTCACATCTAGTCTTAGATTTACATTGTTACATCTAGTCTTGGACTTAGATTGTTACATTTAGTCTTAGAGTTAGATTGTTAGATCTAGTATTAGACTTAGATTGGTCACATCTAGTCTTAGACTTAAAATGTCACATCTAGTCTTAGACTTAGATTGTTACATTTAGTCTTAGACTTAGATTGTCACATATAGACTTAGATTGGTCACATCTAGTCTTAGATTTACATTGTTACATCTAGTCTTAGACTCAGATTGTCACATCTAGTCTTAGATTTACATTGTTACATCTAGTCTTAGACTTAGATTGTCACATCTAGTCTTATATTTAGATTGTTACATCTAGTCTTAGACTTAGATTGGTCACATCTAGTCTTATATTTAGATTGTCACATCTAGTCTTATATTTAGATTGTCACATCTAGTCTTAGATTTAGATTGTTACATCTAGTCTTAGATTTAGATTGTTGCATCTAGTCTTAGACTTAGATTGGTCACATCTAGTCTTATATTTAGATTGTCACATCTAGTCTTAGATTTAGATTGTTACATCTAGTCTTAGATTTAGATTGTTGCATCTAGTCTTAGACTTAGATTGGTCACATCTAGTCTTAGATTTAGATTGTTACATCTAGTCTTAGATTTAGATTGTCACATCTAGTCTTAGACTTAGATTGTCACA
>NC_084758.1:12533455-12575534 GCF_033978785.1 Entelurus aequoreus
AAAAGAGGACACATAAAGGTGAACATTTGCCAATGATACTCGAACTTGCTTCATAAGTCATATATTTATTTAAATAAAGCAATTTTTCTCCTCTGTTGACAGAAGTGTTGGCGCTAGGAATTTTCAAAATGGGGTCCCAGGGACCCCATCAAGTCATAAAAATGGGGTGCCACAGTAAATTTTTGGGGTAGCACTTTTTTGTAAGCGTTTTGAAAATAAATGACAAATGTATGCATTATCCGGTTATATCTCACATTCTATGTTGTGTTTTGGAAAAAGGTTGTCATAAACGTTACTTCATTCACTAAAAACAATAATACAAAAGAAAACAAATGTGTATACATATGTAAATGTATTCAGTTATAAACATTCATTGACTTTCTTCTTTCCTTCATGGATCTAAACTTTACCGCTGCTAGTTTTTTCTATGTTTTTATTGAATAAGTTGTAGGTGTATTTATTTCAGTATAAAAGTGTAAAAAGTGTTTTGCTTGGGTCATGAAATGATGATAATGGTGTGCCAGGGCATACATACATTTTATATTTAACGCTTAAATCTCTGGAGTCTACATCAACTTCACATCTATTCCTCATTTCAAAATGTTTTCGGTTTTTTTATGTTGTTTTTTTTGTTTGTTTGTTTTCCGCCCTTTTTTGTCAAACAAAAACATGTTTTTTTATGGCAAACACACAAAATATGCAAAATCTTCCACCAAAAATATTTTTTTTAGTGGAATATTTGATGTGAAGTAATCGGAACCTTTGATAGGTCAATAATTCATAATAACATTGATTTTGATTATTATTATTATGTTTTGAGCAATGACAGTTTGAATGAAAAAAAAAACATTTTTGTTTTATTAGTCAACATTGCAACTGTTTCTAAATGACATTTCACCTGTAAGCTTTTTTATTTCACTTTTGTTATGTTTTTGTTTATTTTAATAGTATTTTTAGAACGTGCCGTGGTCCTTTAAAACATTAGCTGAAGGCCGCAAATGGTAAAATAAAAAAAATCTGCGTCCTTTCTGATTTCAATGCGTTAAAAAGACACAAAAAGTGCGTTAACGCCAACACTGCTTGACAGTATAACAAAATAAGTCACACTTATATTCTGTAACATTCACAGTTTTGGAAAAAAAAGTGTAGAGGTAGAAATATTCAAAATAACCTCTTGTATATAATCTAAACATAAATAAAGCCTCAAAAGAAGTTAATTAAATTCAAACATAAAACAGCAGACGAGCTCTCGCCCTGCACAGCTGTTTTGTGCTTTGTAGTGTCGATATGGGCTTGTAGATCTTTATTTGCCACAGATATACACGATCCTGCTTTGCACACAGTGCATTCTGCTTCCCATGTGTCACGGCCAGGACCAAAACACAAATACTTTTCCCGCAAATCATCCGTGAAGTTGCATTTACTTGTCGGCATTTCTTGTTTCCATGTCTGTCTCCACTCACTAGCTCTCTCGCTCTGTCTCTCTGCCCCTCCCTCACCAATGTTTCTGCGTGCGCACCTTCACAACTTGTTTTGTTTAACCCCTTCTTAACTTAACCCTGAACGTACATTGAAAATACACGCAACCCTAACTCAAAATGGCGGACATTTGAGGCATTTAAGAAACCCCGCCCGGACAACCCCGTAAAAGAGGACATGTCTGGGGAAAAGAGGACGTATGGTCAGCCTATATTTGTACCATGAATTGATTAACGTGGACCCCGACTTAAACAAGTTGAAAAACTTACCGGGAACTTGTGGATCTCCTTCACCGCCTCGTCTTCCGCCAGCAGGTAAGCTTTCACTACCATCTTCAAGCTTATTCTTCTGGCCACCATCTTGCTGCTGCTTCTGCTTCTTCTTCAATGGCGGTTGGCAAGCAACCTTCTGGTGTGCATTACCGCCACCTACTGAAATGGAGTGTGGACCGAAGTGGATCCCTACTCTATAATATTTTATTTAACCCAGTGTTTTTTTAAATATGTCACACAATCACATTTACTTGCATTCTACAGTTAGTTTCCTGAACTATTATCATTACACTTGAGCACTTTACAAGTACGTTTTGCCCTTTAATTAAACCGGAGGTAATTAATTGCTTTTACTGGGAAAATTAAGTCTTTAGCTTCAAAGTTGAAATTGTGTATTTTTGCAAAATAGCAATTTCGAATCATTATGGCTGTATTTTCAAAATAATATTATTATTATGTTATTCTACTTTTAGGTTTCCGTTTCTGTTGAAACAGAAACCTATACTACAGGGGGGAGGGGGGGTAACTAATGTTACAATGAAATATATCTGTAGCTTTACCTTCTATCTGTGTTGAAATATACACGTTTGTATATAAGAAATACTTGACTTTCAGTATTATACTGTATATATATATATATATATATATATATATATATATATATATATATATATATATATATATATAGTTTGCAAATACATCAAAGATGCTATTTTAATCCATTTCTAATGGATAAAGCTTTGGCCTGGACAAGAGGTCATCAGGTGGTCCCCAACGTTCACCGAGTGTTTCGACCCTTAACCACAACACTCTCCGGTTGGAGGGTCAGCAGTGATTGGCCAGATCACTGCCCCTCTCATCCAGGCTTCCAGCTATTGTCCTCTCTTTTATGCCAGAGCCAACAGGAGGCTCTCTCTGCCGCTTCTCCCAGCCTACGAACGGCTGTTTTCCTCGAGTGACCTCTCAATCCGACCTTTGTCATCAGATTCCACACAGATTGAGCAGGGAATCCTCGACATCCAACTTCCACTGTCATCAGCCATGCTGTCCACCCCTTGTCCCGGCAGTCCTGGACAAGTTGTTGGTACTTTGTTTTCTTCCTCTCTGCCGCTTCCTCACATCCCTCCTCCCATGGGACAGTAAGTTCCACCAGGATGATTTTCTTTCCCTCTGGGGACCACATAACTATATCTGGTCTTAGAGTGGTGGACAGTACCGCCTCTGGGAAGAGGACCTTCCTCCCCAGGTCGACCTCCATCTCCCAACACTGGGCCAACTGCAGGAAGTTTTGCTTGGCTTGGCCTTGGACAACTGGTCTATGACCCTCTTTCACGAAGGTGATGGTGCTCAGCAGTGGCTTAGTTTTGGCGTGGTGTTTCTTTCTCCTCTCTTGCTCTAAGATGTTTGCGAGCATTGCCAACACCCTGTCATGGCGCCACCTGTATCTTCCCTGGGTCAATGCTGTTTTGCACCCAGAAAGAATATGCGCCATAGTTCCTTTACCGCCACACAACCTGCACAGCGGGTCCTCCCTCATTCCCCACCTATGCAAGTTGACTGGGGTCGGCAGGGTGTCGTATACTGCTCGGAGCAGAAACGAGATACGAAACGGCTCCAGCCTCCACAGTTCACTCCACGTCACGGTCCTCTTGGGAAGGTTCCACCTTGTCCAGGCACCTTGGGTTGCGAGCTCGACGGCTTTAGCTCTTCTTCCTTCTTCCTCAAGGTTTCGAACTTCATCCTGGATCATGGTCCTCTTTTCCCTGGGAGTGGACTTGGACCACTGCTGGAAATGTGATGTTCCTAGACCCTGTCTTCCAGTGCAAGGGCTTCCGATGGTATCTTTGGTCCTGAGAGATGATTCTGCCTGGGTAACAGCAGTGCTGGCGGCCCACTTCCTGCCAGATCTTGTTCTTATTCCAGCTTCCCTGATGAGTTGCTCTTGGGAGTCCCTATACGTCAGGGAAAGTCTGCATTTTGCGACTTTAAACTCCTCCACAACTGAAGACAGGGGGAGCTGGAGCTGACCCGACCTTATGTAGAGCCCCGTAGATGTAAAGCTTGGGGGTATTCCCAACCATTTACGAAGATGCTTGTTGAACTTCCTCTCCAACCCTTCAACTGTTGTTATGGCCACTTCGTACACAGTGAGAAGCCACATAAGTCTTTGGAGTAGGCCATGCTGGTAGATCCAGCACTTGTATTTCCCAGGCAGACCAGACTTGTCAATCTTTTTCAACCATTCTTCAACTTGATTTTCGGTGCTGTAGATGTTGTTTTTATCTGTCATGGAATCATCATACCACTTTCCAAGGCATTTAATAGGGTTCCCCTGGATGTTCGGGATTGTTTCCCCCTGAACAAGCAGCTTGAACTTTCCCGTTGTTTTTCCCTTTTGGATCACCAGACACCTTGATTTCTTGGGCTTGAAGATCATCTTTGCCCAAGTAGCCATACGATCCAGTTCCGCCAGGACCCATCTTGCCTGCACGTGAGTTGGTGTTATCACGGTAAGATCATCCATGAATGCCCTGATTGCTGGTTGTTGGCTTCCTGCTGCAGTCTTTGGTCCTCTTGACTTTGTGATCGCTGCAGAGATGATCAGGTTCATTCCCATGACAAACAAGATGGGGGAGATGGTGCACCCTGTCACTATTCCTTTCTCCACTGGCTGCCATTTTGTTGTGAACATGGCTGCTTGGAATCGTAGCTTGATGTCTCCCAGGTAGCTGGTGATCATCCCCTGGATGTAATGTGGGATATGGTAATGGTCCATAGCCACTTGGATCACGTTATATATTATTATATATTTTATATATATATATATATATATATATTCATATATATATATATATATTCATATATATATATATATATATATATATATATATATATATATATATATATATATATATATATATATATATATATATATATACACTACCGTTCAAAAGTTTGGGGTCACCCAAACAATTCTGTGGAATAGCCTTAATTTCTAAGAACAAGAATAGACTGTTGAGTTTCAGATGAAAGTTCTCTTTTTCTGGCCATTTTGAGCGTTTAATTGACCCCACAAATGTGATGCTCCAGAAACTCAATCTGCTCAAAGGAAGGTCAGTTGTGTAGCTTCTGTAACGAGCTAAACTGTTTTCAGATGTGTGAACATGATTGCACAAGGGTTTTCTAATCATCAATTAGCCTTCTGAGCCAATGAGAAAACACATTGTACCATTAGAACACTGGAGTGATAGTTGCTGGAAATTGGCCTCTATACACCTATGTAGATATTGCACCAAAAACCAGACATTTGCAGCTAGAATAGTCATTTACCACATTAGCAATGTATAGAGTGTATTTCTTTAAAGTTAAGACTAGTTTAAAGTTATCTTCATTGAAAAGTACAGTGCTTTTCCTTCAAAAATAAGGACATTTCAATGTGACCCCAAACTTTTGAACGGTAGTGTATATATATATATATATATATATATATATATATATATATATATATATATATATATATATATATATATATATATATATATATATATATATATATATATATATATATATATTGACGGATGCATATATCCACATTTATCCATAATTAAGAGTTACTTCTTTCTATATTTCTATAGTCATATTTTAAATAGCTAATGTTCCATCTTGTACTCTTTTCATTGTTTTGATCGTCTCATGACAAAGTGCTTGCACTGTGGACGGCCTTGAAGTAGGAGGCAGAGAAGAGGAGTCCTCCCTGCTTCCCTTCTCGGGCCGACTTGAGATAACGGACACAATGGGCATCTGTGCGGCCGTGAGGGCGGGGGGGGGGAGATATTGAAGAGGAGAGTGCATTCCGGGATGTTGTCAGATCAACTTGGGCTACGCATTCGTATGTGTTGTTCGAGGCTGGTCTCTATTCTCAAATATTTGACAATAAATTACAAAATACCTATCCTGTGCTTGGTGGTACATTTGAGTTCAGTTTATATGTCATCTAAGGAACTTGGGACTGACCAGCGTTTTACATCCCACTTGGAGGAACATCTGGTCAAACGCAACAATTTGGGGGCTTCGTCCGAGATGACACGCTGACAATTGGACCTTCTCTTGCAATCTTCTGGACAGACTCACATGGCCAAAACATAATTCAAGGTAAGCAGAACCTTTCTTTTTAGATAAAATCTGCATTAGGAGTCAGTCCTGAGGTCTGTAAGTCAAACACAGAATTGTACCCCAGACACAGAGTGGTGATTTTGATTGATTGATTGCATTTTGATAGATTGGTTGCATTTTGCCGTAGCCACCATTGCATAAAAGTTGTTAATACCACTCACGTCATTGTGTCAAGATTACCGTGACGGGCTGCTTCACTGACGAGTAAGCAAATAGTCGGGTGTGGCTCACCCTGGGTAGTTGGTCGCCGCCTAAAAGAGTAACGGGTTAGAGTTAGAGGCTCTAGCTGCGTATTGTACGATAAATTGCACGGGTTAGAGTTAGAGGCTCTAGCTGCGTATTGTACGATAAATTGCACGGGTTAGAGTTAGAGGCTCTAGCTGCGTATTGTACGATAAATTGCACGGGTTAGAGTTAGAGGCTCTAGCTGCGTATTGTATGATAAAAGTACGGGGTTAAAGGCCGCCGTATGGTTTGGGGGTTAAAGGCCACAATGGCCAAGGAGTGTGACAGACAAGAATGTGATGGCGGCTGGGGAAAATGTGATTAGTCATTACTGTGTAATGATCAATTGAATGGACGGTTGTCGACAATGGAACTAGCAGGTAGAGAGAAAAAAAAAAAAAGGGAACGTTCCTTGAAAGGGTTAAGAGGGAGTTTACAATACTCGAAAAGTCGTGAACTCAAACGTCTGGTAAAATAAAGTAAAAAAATTAAAAAGAAGTAACTGGAAGTTTTATGGTGAAGTGAAACGCAGAGAGTGTGCTGCTGAGTGTGAGTGTGTGTGTGCGGGAGTGCTTACGCATGCTCGTGTGTGTGTGTGCTGCTGAGTGTGTGTGTGTGTGTGTGTGTGCGGGAGTGCTTACGCGTGCTCGTGTGTGTGTGTGCTGCTGAGTGTGTGTGTGTGCGGGAGTGCTTACGCGTGCTCGTGTGTGTGTGTGCTGCTTAGTGTGTGTGTGTGTGTGTGTGCGCTGGTGAAAATGGAACACTCAGGGAGAGAATTTAAGAGTTTGGCGTATGATAAAAGTAAACAGGGATTACGTGGAAAAACGAAATGCAGCAAAAGAACCGATGATTAATGACAGAATGAACTGATTGTTTTTTTGTCTGCCGCGCATGCGCAAGACAATTCCAACGACCCGCCCAGACTTTGACTAGGACACCGCCCCCTACTCCAGTGACAAGAGAAGGAGGTATTAACACGCCCCCTCTAAGATTAATCCTGCCTCCGAAAATTAACCCCTTGTACACGTCTGACCATTTTCTCCGGCAGACATTTTTGACACATGACATTAACACTTTGGACATACTACAATATAAGTCTCTTGCCGATGCATACATGCAAGCCATTGTTGACCTTGCTTTACCACCTGTACCTCCGGGAGGGAACTTTTGGCCAAACACTTTGGACAAAGTTAACCCTGATATACACGGTGCCAAAAACAATATATGGCAGGACATTTTATTCATCCCATGCAAAATAAGGCTAATGACAGAGCAACAAGGAAACGACTACTTAAATTACAAATCGCTGAAGATAAAAGGTTAAAAGAACCAAAAGGTCAAAGATCAGCTAGGGTATATTCAGCAGTGGGTGACCTTGCTTTTGAGTTCCAACAGGTGGAGGAAAGAATCCTCAACAGACGTGCGGTTGGACTCGGGTGGTGGACAACACAATGCTTCAAAGCCGGTCTGGGGTAGACACTGTTTCGGCTGTGACCAGCCTGTTCACTGGAGTCGTGACTGTCCGAACATTTCCGAACAGGAAAGGTTCCGTAGTGCCAACAAACGAACACAAAAGCGTGGCAAAAGACGCCCACCGCAGGAGCCCCAGCAGGAGATACAGACTGGCCCCCTGCTGGACATGAGTGTCAACGGACAATGTTATCAGTTCGTGATTGACACTGGCGCCCCCCATTCGATTCTGAATGCAGAGGTACCAAAGAAACTGTGTGCTTCCTCTTTAAAGGTCGAAGGCTTCGCTGGGGTCACAAGAAGGTTACCTGTCACCAAACCACTTCCGGTTCAGATTGCGGGACACACACTAAAGCACCCCTTCGTGATTGACCTGCACACACCCTGCCAGATTGGTAATGACCTACTTTACAGACTGTACCCTGACATTCAATATCGCACAGAAGGAACCTTCCTGGTGTTACCTGACGGCTCAACCACCCAGCTGCGACACCACTACCAAGACTCCCCCATGAGCTCAGACCACAGCCTGAAACAACAGGAATGGCTGACATCCAACTGCTCTAACAGTGAAAACCCTGACTGACTGAGATGCTTCCGTGTGTTCTGCCACCCGACTCGCCATATGTTATGATTATTTATATATGTTGGAACTCAAGGTGTGGCTGCTCATGTTGACCTATCTTTGAAACAACTAGCATGGTATAAGATGGACACAATTGTGTCCCACATTGTTCACTTGCTCTCTGTCTCGCCTACAAAACCAAAGAACTTAGGTGCAATGATAAGACACGGCGTAGCTGCCAAACATTACACCGACACCCAAATACCACATTTTCAATTGTTTAGGTTTAGCACATAGTTGTGTTAAACACATAACTATGGGCTGCACTTTAGACACCTGTAGGCTACGAGGAGCTAGCAGCTACACAACAGCTGAGCTAAAACGACACACTACACATTTAAGCATATCAAATAATTATAGTTGCTCATTACATACACATAGTTGCCATGGCAGAAGTCTGATAGAAAGTATTCAGTAACAAACGTGTCCGCATCATTCGACTTTCTACAACATGAGCTTGACTTAATGAATTATTGGGGGCACCAGGTGTGGTAAAATTTCAAAATACTATTGCTAAAGCATCCGCCATAAGGGTAGTATTTTTCTTGTATTTGTGACAATATAAATATGAGCATATTTTGTTACTTTCACCATATTGAATAAGTTACATAAAAGTTAGGGTTCAGATGAGTTTGAGTTAATTGTGATATTGCTAAGGGGTCCCCTACCCTAACACCACCCCCCAGTGGACCATAGAGGCTGAAGAGACAATCATTGACCTCAAACATGACCTGCCCTCCGCTACTTGACTATTAGCTGACCTTTTTCTTAGATGTTTCTGAAAGTGATAGTATGACTAACAGTCCTTTTTTCAGAAACAGAAGGGGGTGAGTGAGGGTGGATACAGACTCCTTGGAACAAAATCGACAATCATCCGACTCTGACACATTCCATAGTTTTAACGTTTTTCCCGTGGGTAAGAAGTTATAACTAATTTTAATTTGAAAATAACGATTTTACACATCGATAGTACTTTAGTAGATCAAATTTAGAATATGGAGGAGGTGAGGGTGAACCATGTATAGTCTTTGATTTCACTGATATGATCAATACGGTACAAGGGAAAATGTACGTACTGACTTGTGTTGACAATCACAGTGGTTGGCCGGAAGCAACAACAACCTCAAAAGAGGATGCAATATCAGTAATTAAATGACTTGTGAATGACCTAGTACCCCGACATGGTTTCCCCAAAAAGATTAGGTCAGACAACGGCAACCATTTAAAAAAATACTAACTTAGCCTTGGTTGAAAAGGCTTTCGGACTAGAACACAGGTTTGGGGTACCATCCTGAGTCCCAAGGTAAGGTTGAAAGGATGGACCAGAACATTAAAAACTAATTGGCTAAAATCTGTGCACAGACCAAATTTAATTGGATTGACATGTTGCAATTAGCGTTAATGATCATTCGAAGGTCCGTGAATAAAACTGTTTTACCGCCCTTTGAGTTTTTCACCCTATGAACTGCATACAGGTCAGACCTTCCCAGGACCAGCAGCCCCCCATGGAAGGAGGACTCAGCGTAAAATCAAAATGGTATTTTACACAAAAAAATGCAGAATTTGTGTGCCAGTTCTTCTGTACAGATACGAGGATGACAGCCCGCCACTCCAGATTCCCTTCCGCCCGCTGAGAGGGTCAAGATCTAGGTCATCAAACGCAAGTGGACGGAGCCCAGGTGGACTGGTCCCTTCAAGGTCGTGGAACGGACGTCTCACGCCCTTCGACTAGCTGGTAAAGGGGACACCTGGTACCACCTCTCCCTCTACACTCCTGCTGAAGAACCTGACAGATTACCAGCGGATGTCATTGCTGACATCGCCACTACATCTGCCCCACTCGACCCCCTAGCAGCGCCTTTTGAGCCTGAGGCATCTGAAGAAGAACGGGAGCAGAAAACGACTCATTTTTAGTGTGTGTTACCGAGGTAACACACATAAGGGGTGATAGTGCTAGTAACCTCTCCCCCTCTAGGTCATAGAAGAGCGAGGCTTTAATTACACACACATAATCCTACAGCCCAGAAGACGACGCTGAGAGAGATTTTCTACCTATATTACTCTTTTCAACTTCTATATTGTATATCCTTATTTGAGACCAGCCTTTATACTCGAAGTTATCCAATTTCTTTTGCTTGTTTGCAGCATAACTATCTGTGTCGTTACATTAAGTGAAAAGTTTGATGTTTATCCCCGTTTCGTTACCTGAATTACTCTGATTTTGATAGACAAAAGGCAGGATGTTACACCCGACTAGTATTCCCTGACAGACTGCTGCTTGGGCTTGTTCTACTGTCTTTGTGTCTCAGTTCTTCCTTCCCGACGACAGTGACTGACAAGTGTCTTAGAACATATGGCGGACTTTAAATAGACTGGGTCAAAGGGGACAGCAAGACTTCTTTTTGACCTATGCAGTGTGTTTAATTGCGGGGGACATAATAGCTATTACCGTGGTAGTAACGACTCAACCCTGAACCATTGGTGTCGGATGCAGACAACATACTCTGGTAAGTGGTGCCCATCGTCCCTTTTATGTTGTTTTGGGGGTTGACCTGACTGATACAGACTCTAAAGGAATTATTAAAATTAATGTCCTTGAGAGGGTGATAACTACCTCTACACCCTCTGTAGCACCCAAAGTACCACCCCACCTCGGTGGTGTTTCAAAGGCTCTCACATCTGTGCGTGCTAATGACATCACCACTGAAGGCCTGGTAGCTTTGACCTTAGGAGCAGGTGCAGGCAACCTATGGCTCAGGTGGATGACTAGCATGGCTAAGAGCCAAAACCTGGGTGACTGTGTTGCTTGTTCCGCTGGACATCCTTTCCCCACACTTATCCCGCCCCCTTTAAGTTGACTGACATAAATGGCTTGGTTCAGAAGGCCTTAGAAGGCCTCCAAGCCCTGTCTAAGGAACTTACTGAAGTTTTCGGTGTCTCTGACCCCTTTAAAGATTGGCTCTAGACCACCTTTGGCAGGTGGACTGACATAATTAAGTCTGCCCTAGTCTCCTTTAAAGTTTTCTTGGCCATTATAGCCTCATGCGGTTGCTTTATCGCCCATGCACCCGCATCTTTGTTAGAGCTGTCAAAGGTCAACCCCACCCTGTCTCTAGGTTTGCTATGTCTCTGAAGGGGGTCTAGCAAAGTGGTGACTTTAAGACTTTCGAGATTTGCTAGTTTCCTTCCCTGACAATGACGACATTGACATAAACTCCCTCCATTTATCTCCCATGTAGCTATGCTTTTATTTTATTGTTAGCTTGCTCGAAAAAAAACAAAAAACCAGTACCTACTTTAATGTGGGGCGTGCTTTAGAAGTGTTGTACTAGAGGTAAAGATCTTTTTAGAAGATCTTGAAGGGGGAATTGACGGATGCATATATCCACATTTATCCATAATTAAGAGTTACTTCTTTCTATATTTCTATAGTCATATTTTAAATAGCTAATGTTCCATCTTGTACTCTCTTTTCATTGTTTTGATCGTCTCATGACAAAGTGCTTGCACTGTGGACGGCCTTGAAGTAGGAGGCAGAGAAGAGGAGTCCTCCCTGCTTCCCTTCTCGGGCCGACTTGAGATAACGGACACAATGGGCATCTGTGCGGCCGTGAGGGCGGGGGGGGGGGGGGCGGGGGGGTTGAGAGATATTGAAGAGGAGAGTGCATTCCGGGATGTTGTCAGATCAACTTGGGCTACGCATTCGTATGTGTTGTTCGAGGCTGGTCTCTATTCTCAAATATTTGACAATAAATTACAAAATACCTATCCTGTGCTTGGTGGTACATTTGAGTTCAGTTTATATGTCATCTAAGGAACTTGGGACTGACCAGCGTTTTACATCCCACTTGGAGGAACATCTGGTCAAACGCAACAATATATATATATATATATATATATATATATATATATATATATATATATATATATATATATATATATATATATATATATATAAAATAAATACTTGAATTTCAGTGTACATTTATTTACACATATACACACACATACCACTCATCGACTCATTGTTGCACTTGAAAGTGCAATGCTTTGCAGCCAGAAGCACAGCCTTTGAAGGAGCATAGGTGTGGGCAGCATCTGTGAAATTTAATTTGCAGGAAAGGAGTGAGTTAAGGGTTGAATGGTCCATCCTTGTTCTATTCTCTGTCACTATTTTTCTAACCATGCTGAACAACCTCTCTGATGATGCATTGCTGTGTGGCACGCACAAAAGTGCTTTCATCAAATGCACTAGAGTCTGGTATCTTCCATCTCTCCCTGGCATGGCCCAAAACCAGTCAATCTTTGCTTCCTGAGGAAGATCTTCACTGCCAAGCAATGTTGTGTCTGAGCAAACACAAAAACTCCCTGAGCATTCAGTGGAGCACATGTGAGCAACATCACACGTGGCAAAACCAGCAGCACACCTGTCTCAAACCAATCTTTTATTATAACACTCAAATGAGAGGAGTCATTTTCATGAGATTATTTTGTAATATTAGTGATTTGGCCAACTGGTAATGAAAATAAAATAAATCTTGTTTTTCATAAGCTATGGATTAGTATTGTACAATATGTCTGGGTGGGGGTCCTGCTTTGGAAATCATTTGTACCCCTTTCAGAGATCACATTTAGTTGCCCTTAAGCATCCTCATGTTGCACAATGAAATGTAAGCATAGGATGAAGTGTGCATTCCTGTAACTTTCTCTAGTAACAGCATTCCATGATTAATATCAATAAATTAACATTAATAATAAATGACAGTAGAATAAGCACACGTATGACTGAGGAGTCATAGTGTAACTTTGTGTGGTGTTTGAGTTGTCCGACTTTTTGTGTGGCCATAAACGCACCAGTGGCTTAGTGGTATGCGTGTTGGTGACAGATGACAAGTTGGTTTTGGCCTGGTTTGTACGGCAGAAAATGACTAGTTTTTCGAGATAGAAGTTTTTTACTCATGTTTTTGGTGTGGTTATGACCCAATATAAACAGTTTTGCTCAATAAAGTCCATCCATCCATCCATCCTCTTCCGCTTATCCGAGGTCGGGTCGCGGGGGCAGCAGCCTAAGCTGGGAATCCCAGACTTCCCTCTCCCCAGTCACTTCGTCCAGCTCCTCTCGGGGGATCCCGAGGCGTTCCCAGGCCAGCCGGGAGACATAGTCTTCCCAACGTGTCCTGGGTCTTCCCCGTGGCCACCGGTCGGACGTCCCCTAAACACCTCCCTAGGGAGGCGTTCGGGTGGCATCCTGACCAGATGCCCGAACCACCTCATCTGGCTCCTCTCCATGTGGAGGAGCAGCGGCTTTACTTTGAGCCCCCCCCCCCCCCCCCCCCCGGATGACAGAGCTTCTCACCCTATCTCTAAGGGAGAGCCCCGCCACCCGGCGTAGGAAACTCATTTCGGCCGCTTGTACCCGTGATCTTGTCCTTTCGGTCATAACCCAAAGCTCATGACCATAGGTGAGGATGGGAACGTAGATCGACCGGTAAATTGAGAGCTTTGCCTTCCGGGTCAGCTCCTTCTTCACCACAACGGATCGATACAGCGTGCGCATTACTGAAGACGCTGCACCGATCCGCCTGTCGATCTCACGATCCACTCTTCCCTCACTCGTGAACAAGACTCCGAGGTACTTGAACTCCTCCACTTGGGGCAGGGTCTCCTCCCCAACCCGGGGATGGCACTCCACCCTTTTCCGGGCAAGAACCATCTCAATAAAGTGATCGATATAATTCCTGGCCTCAAAGCATCTCGATAGACGTTACAATAATTGAATAGTGTTCAATTGAACGGTGTTGACGAACACCGTTAGGGCCGCTTGTTGTCACTGTCACTCAGAGTTGCATTTCAAAATTACACAGAATAAATGTGTTTATTTTGTTTAGAATTCAGATGGGTTTGATTTGGTGCGCGGCATATATTTGCTGTGCGCAGAGGACGCTTGAGCATTGCGCAATTGCGCAGGCGCGCACCTTAGAGGGAACGTTGTGCCAAGCACTTGGTACTCCATTACTTTTTCCCGGAGGCTATCCAGGTCCAATCGCAGCTGCGGCTTGGAACTTACAAGCGTATTTCTTCATCTTACTCGTCGTTGGCGTCGCCATGGCTGTATCTTCCTCGTTCTTCTGCTTCGTCACATTGTTGAGCACGCAGTTGTGCTCTCCCTAAAAGCCGTAGATGTTATAACGTGATCGGGCAGGCACGCTGTTTATATCGTGGGAAAACGGACGTGAAAACAGGCTGGCCTCCAGCTCCAGCTGAAAATCGGGGAGATTTTCGGGAGCATATTTGTCCCGGGAGGTTTTCGGGAGAGGCGCTGAATTTCGGGAGTCTCCCGGAAAATTCGGGAGGGTTGGCAAGTATGGCGGGAGGGGGACTTGGCGGTGGGTCGCCAGACCAAGTGGTCCCGAATCCACCAGGGCAGAGTTAGGTGGCGGCGACGCGTAGAACGCCGCTGCACCTGACGAGGTGGGCAACCCGGGAACGGCCACATCCGTGGTCGACGAGGAGGTCGGCGTACTTGGCGTGGTGGGCGACCCGGGAATGGCCACATCCGTGGCCGACGAGGAGGCGGGCGCGTCGTCGTGGAAGTTGCGCGCGTCCTCGTCGTGGCAGGCGTGGAAGCAGGCGTGGAAGCAGACGAGTCTGGCGTGGGTGCACAGCAGACGAGTCTGGCGTGGGTGCGGCAGGCGGTGAAGCTTGGCTTGGGTCTTGGCGGCTTGGGTCTTGGCTTGGGTCAAGTTAAAAAAACAACTTTGTTTTTAGTCCTAATTAAGAAGAATGTTTTGACGGTGGAACGGTTGAAGTGGGTTGAAAAATGTGGGAGGAGTAGTCGCCAGAAAAAAGGGTGGAAATAGGGGTTTGGAAAACCAGGAATTCTAGAAAATCCTGGAAATGTTTTGAACTTGGAAAACGGGTAGTAGGATGGTAGAATGGTATGAATAGATTGAAAAATGTGGAAATGGTGAAAGTTTGAAAAATGGCCAATTCATTTCAAATGGGAAAAATGTCCCGGAAAAGCCGGGAATTCTGGGAATTTTTCAAGGGAAAGCCCGCAATTTCCAAATAGGCTGAACAGTTTGTAGTTGGAACAGTTTGAATCGGATAAAACATGTGGAAGGTAGAGGGCGCCAAAATCAAAGTTTAATACATAGATGAATTTTGGTGTAGAAAACCATATGTGTGAATGAATGCTTTGGAGCGTTCACACAATAAGAAAAAAACAAGTCACTGTGTATATCCTGATAGTGGTCCTGTGTTTGAAAAATACGTTTTAGGAACGCCCTCAGCTGTGTTCAACCAATCAGCGTACGACATCACAGACCGGCCCCGAAAAGGTTCCGGGTACCTTCCAAAATTCACACCTAACTAGCAGGAACTCCGAAAGGTTCCTGAAGAACTAAATCTACCCGGTTAGTTTTTGGTGGACAGAGGGGGAACTTTATATACCCAGATCAGTGGTTCTTAACCTGGGTTCGATCTAACCCTTGGGGTTCGGTGAGTCGGCCTCAGGGGTTCGGCAGAGCCTCCGCCGCGGAGGTCAAGACACGCCCGACTCATCGTGTAAATAAAAACTTCTCCCTGTCGGCGTATTATGGATACCCGCAAACAATGTTCCCTCTTATTTTCCACACGCGTGAGCAAACGCAAAAACTCCTTGAGCATTCAGTGGAGCAGATGTGAGCGACGTCAGACCTGCAGCACACCTGTCCCAAACCTGACTAATTAACAAGTTCAATGTTTTATTATTATTTTATTATTATTATGACTCATTTCCATGAGATTATTTTCTAATATAAGTGATTTGGCCCACTTACAATGACTACAACATATTGTTTTTCACGAGTTGTGTACTAGTATTATATATCTGGGTGGGTGTCCTGCTTTGGAAATAATGTGTAGCCCTTTCGGATATCGCATTTAGTTCCCACTAAAACATTCACATGTTGCACAATGAGATGTAAACATGGGATCATGTGTACATTCCTGTAACTTTCTGTTTGTAAAATATACCTTTATTAGTATTTCTTTGATATAATAACATCATTTTATGATTACGGTTCGGGTTCGGTCAATGCGCATATAAAACTGGTGGGGTTCGGTACCTCCAACAAGGTTAAGAACCACTGACCCAGATAAATGTGAAAGTGCCTGCGGTGGCTTGTATTGAGCTGCTGCATCGCCTCAGAGTTGGTAAAAGTTAATTGTAGATTATAAATCATGCCTCTCACCTGGATAGTAGAAGGCTGTGGGCATAAACTGAGAAGTTGGGCAACTTTGACATTCAACCTCGTTAATGGCAACTTTTTTTTAACCTTTTTGTGAGGAATATCAATAATTTTTCATCTAAACGGGAAGGTTGGCATCCCAGTGAGAGTAGACATTGTACAGTAAGTGATTGTATATCATGTTTAGCACTTAGAAATGCTGCTACAGTACTGGCTGGATATGTTTATCACGCAGATTCTAAAACTTGCAGATTGTGTATTCAGGATTAAACATACGTTTCTGGATCATCATTTTTCTTTCTTTGTTGTCTCATGAAGTCTGCCATGATTAGTAGTGTTGCTGTGGAAGGAAAAAGTAAACGTTGTGATGCATCTGTGAAATTAATAAGCTGCCGTATGCTTAAAAAAAGCAAAATATGTCATTTTTACATGGCAGTGTTTCCCACACATTCATTTATTTGTGGCGGCCCGCCACGAAAGGATTACGTCCGCCACAAATAAAAAAAAATTAAAAAAAAAATATTTTTTTTTGTCCTGTCCAGATTCTCAGGAAAATCATATAGTACAAAGAGAAGTGTAGGATACTTCTCTTGTTGCCTTTTTTGTATTTGACCACTACTGTTTTCTGTTTATTTGTTACTGACTGTGGCAGGACACCTCTGCCTCTGTTTCACTTTATGTTGCTGGTAAATAATATGGTTGTAGTAGTAGGCTAAAGTTAAATTATTTAGTATGCACTAATTAAAGGGGCAGAGCTTTAAGAGACATTTTAGCTTTTATATTTTATAAGATATATTTTTTGTAAGAACTACAATTAATAAATATATTTCAGTGAATAACTTATTGTTCAAATCTGTATATAAATATGTACATAAAGTGTTGTAATTATATTGTAAAATGGATGGATGGATGCATGGACGTTTAAAACAAAACTGTTATTATTTTTTAGTAAGTATACATTTTTTGAGCCTTTTTAGAGAAAATCATATCATTGTAGTAAATTATGCAAATTACTCGATGATGTCATGATGACCACGCCCCCACCGCCACAGGTATCTTGGCAGTTTATGGGAAACACTGCATGGTATTATGAATGTTACTACATTACATATATACTTACTGCATGTATATAACATTTTCGATGGAGGTTTTTCAAAACGCTTGATAGGCAGAAAGAGTGACTCTTATTGGCTCCATTGTTAGCTGAGCTTTGTGAACGTTTATTTACGATTTAAAATGCATTTTTTTAAAAAAAGGAAAACTTATGCGTTTTTGTCTTACATAAGGATTGTGTATGATGGACAAAATAAATAAAGAAGTGCATTTACTTTTTAAGATTGATAATTGTTGTCTAGGTGTTCCTAATAAAGTGTAAGACCACATGGAATGTGTGCATTACTCAACCATTCGATGTAGAAAGTTATGCTACAGATCACTATGGGAACTATAAAGAGTGGAGACGGGGGTGAGGGTCTAAGACAAACACACCCAGGCCCGCCAATGTGTGTGCAGACGGGTTAAAATAACAGCCCCAAGAATGACCGTCACAGTCACCAAAAAATAACTCGCAAAGCCTCTTTGGACTGCAAAGCTCACAAAGGGGACGGCGCCTCACTCTGACGCTCATCCAAATTACTATCTGCTCCATGCGAGGGTCATATCAAATATCATTTTCTGTACATACCGACACGGAAATCTAAGTGGTGCTTGTTTTTAATGACCATCCAACCTAACGTTTCTTCAGCAATTAAAATGTAAACTCGGGAAAAAAATAATGGAAAACTACAGCATACTAATGGACTTAATCACTGACAGTCAAATCTAAGCAGTTCCTGTTAGCCTAAAAAATGTCATTAATGTTGGAGGTATTAATTAAACAAGGTATTTGATATTACTGTGGTAGTTTGAAGATGCATCTCGCACTGCATCACACAGAGTTGTTTTTGGTTACGTTATAAGCTGCAGTAGAGAAACACATTATTAGAAACCTCTCCTCCATTAGACCTCATTCGAGTGTGTGAGTGTTCCTAATGTTGGTGTGCATATAAACTTCAGTGTTGGCGCTATGAATTTTCAAAATGGGGTCCCATGGACCCCATCAAATCATAAAAATGGGGTCTCACAGTACATTTTTGGGGTCCCACTTTTTTGTAACTGTCTTGAAAACAAATGATAAATGTATGCATTATCCTGTTATATCTCACATTCTATATTGTGTTTTGGAAAGGGGTTCTGTGGAACGTGTGTTTTGTGGACTTGGAGAAGGCATTGGACCGTGTCCCTCGGGAAGTCCTGTGGGGAGTGCTCAGAGAGTATGGGGTATCGGACTGTCTGATTGTGGCGGTCCGCTCCCTGTATGATCATTGTCAGAGCTTGGTCCGCATTGCCGGCAGTAAGTCGGACACGTTTCCAGTGAGGGTTGGACTCCGCCAAGGCTGCCCTTTGTCACCCATTCTGTTCATAACTTTTATGGACAGAATGTCTAGGCGCAGTCAAGGCGTTGAGGGGATCTGGTTTGGTGGCTGCAGGATTAGGTCTCTGCTTTTTGCAGATGATGTGGTCCTGATGGCTTCATCTGGCCAGGATCTTCAGCTCTCACTGGATCGGTTCACAGCTGAGTGTGAAGCGACTGGGATGAGAATCAGCACCTCCAAGTCCGAGTCCATGGTTCTAGCCCGGAAAAGGGTGGAGTGCCATCTCCGGGTTGGGGAGGAGACCCTGCCCCAAGTAGAGGAGTTCAAGTACCTCGGAGTCTTGGGTGACGTATTTTGCCTTGAGTGACGTATTTTGCCTCACGAGTGAGGGAAGAGTGGATGGTGAGATGGACAGGCGGATCGGTGCGGCGTCTTCAGTAATGCGGACGCTGTATCGATCCGTTGTGGTGAAGAAGAAGCTGAGCCGGAAGGCAAAGCTCTCAAATTACCGGTCGACCTACGTTCCCATCCTCACCTATGGTCGTGAGATTTGGGTTATGACCGAAAGGACAAGATCACGGGTACAAGCAGCCGAAATGAGTTTCCTTCGCCGGGTGGCGGGGCTCTCCCTTAGAGATAGGGTGAGAAGCTCTGAGGAGCTCAAAGTAAAGCCGCTGCTCCTCCACATTGAGAGGAGCCAGATGAGGTGGTTCGGGCATCTGGTCAGGATGCCACCCGAACGCCTCCCTAGGGAGGTGTTTAGGGCACATCCGACCGGTAGGAGGCCACGGGGAAGACCCAGGACACGTTGGGAAGACTATGTCTCCCGGCTGGCCTGGGAACGCCTCAGGATCCCCCGGGAAGAGCTGGACGAAGTGGCTGCGGAGAGGGAAGTCTGGGTTTCCCTGCTTAGGCTGCTGCCCCCGCGACCCGACCTCGGATAAGTGGAGGAAGATGGATGGATGGAGGGTTCTGTGGAAGTCGCTTCCTAGCAGTTCTATTGAAGACACGCACAAAAGCCAAGCGTGCAGGTTCAACTAGGTTTCAATGATAACAACAGATTTCTCTCCCAGAACGTGACTTTTCAGTCACGTCCGTATCCTCTCTCTCCCTCTGCTCGTGTCTCGCCGTCAGCACATGCCCCGCCCCTGCCCGATGGTGCTCGTCCTCAGCACCCTGGACAGCGGCGGTGACTTTTGCTCCTACAGGCAGCGCTGAATACACCTGGCATACATGCATATGACAAATGACAAAGATCATCAGTCGTTTAAAAACCGCCAATCTACACTTTCATGGTAAATAATGCCAACAAACTTAGAATTTGGCAAGTTAGTTTCAATGTCATTTACTAGAGTGGCACTCAATGCCTCTAGCATTTCATCTCTGGCTTCGTGATGGCCCTATAAGAATGGCAATATGTGGGGTGAGTGATGTGTGTAAGTAAGTGGGCAAGAGCGGAACTGTAGGTACTCACTTGGGGTGTTACCCCCGACAATATATCGGCCCTGGAGGGAACGTCTCACTCGCGCTCCTCGACCACGGTCTGGGAGCAGACAAGCAGGAAAGGTGTAACATGATGTTTCTTGGTGCCTGATGAGGCTGGATCTTTGAAAATCAGTGCACCTGGTCGTAAAGGTGTTCACACGCGGGAGTCCTAATACCGGAAATGCAGTATTTGTGATTGATAAAACTTTTGGCTAATCAGAATTGAAGAAATTGTACCGCAAAGTTTATTGCTTTGAAGTCGACCAATAAAAACACAATAAACGGGGACGGAAATTTGACTCGGCAAATATAAACAAAACAAAACACCGGCGGAAAGTGATAATCAATAAAAAAACAACTACACCGGAGTTTTGACCCGGAGAAGGCAGGGTCGGTTAAAAAATGTTAAAAAATTGCGTCCCGGGCACGCGCGGACTTCCGGAAATGCGGGTCTTTTCTGATTTCAATGCGTAAAAAGACACAAAGTTAACGCCAACAGTGAACTTTATACAATATCTATTTTGTTGTAGATAATGTTTCATTGCTAATCGTTGCTAATCAGATGATGAAATGCAGGTGTGTCCAAAGTGCGGCCCGGGGGCCATTTGCGGCCCGCAGGTCATTTTTTAACGGCCCCACGGCACATTTTAAAAATGCGATTGAAAAAAATAAAAAACATTAAAAGTGGTATTTAAAGAGCAAACAGGTGAAATGTAACAAGAAAATGTAGCAATGTTTACTCTAATCACACAAAGCTGCCATGTAGGCCGTTTCTTTCTTTAAAACATAATAATGAATCAAAATCAATGTCATTATGAATTATTGACCTCCAATTACGTCACATTAAATATTTTGAGATATTTTTGGGGGAAAATGTTGCATATTTTGTGTTTGCCATGTAAAAAAACGAGCTGTTTTTTTTCAAGAAGGGCCTAAAACGAACAAACAAAAAACATAAACAACAATAAAACTTATAATTGACAGATAGATATGAAGTTGATCTCGAGATTATTGTGTTAAAAGTAAACAGTAAAAAAAAAAAAAAATTATAATTTATTTTTTAACACTTTAATGAGTAGGACCCTTTTGGATCCCCTACAATTTTAGTGTGATTAGTTTTGAAGTGTCATTGCTCAAAAAATAATAATGAATTCAAATCAATGGTGTTATGAGTTATTGACGTTTTTAAGGCTCCAATTATTATATAATCTCAAATATCCCACTTAAAAATTTTATTGGGTGAAAATATTGCATATTTTGTGTTTTTTTAATTAAAAAAAAGGGTTTTCTTTGACAAAAAGAGCATACAATTTAAATATTTAAATGTTATATTGACAGATAGACCTAATGTTGATCTAGAGATTTAAAAACTTGAATAATAACACAAATAATAATACTGAATAATTTGTTATATTTTTTGGACCAAAACCCTTTGGGGTCCCCGGGATCAAGCCTGAGTGGAAGCCTAAATGTATATTTTTTATACATATATTGTATTGCTTTTTAAAATAAAAAATATCAAAATGGCCCCTGCTAGCTTTGATTTTTCAATGTGCGGCCCTCAGTGGAAAAAGTTTGGACACCCCTGATGGAAGGTCTCTTTTATTCCTGCTGTTGTTAAAGTGCTAATGAAAAATGCAAAGTGTGTTGTTTGTCATAAATCACGCCAGATGGCACGCCGTGTGACTGTAACCTTTTATCAGCACATTCATTCCAGAGAGCAAATAATGGAGATAAGGCAAAAATAAGGGCTGAAGGTGATAATTAGCATGAAGTTAAAGATGGCCGCATTTGGGTTCACAACGGGACAGAAAAGTAGACAAAGTGAACGCCAACAAGGTTCTTTCAGTCCTAGTTACCGTCCCATCACTCGCTCATGGCCACCGCCGCAATGCCGTGCGCGTTGGCGTACGTAAGGAGGACCTGGGCCCGTCTCTCGATGACGTCAATGAGCTTGTCGATGCCCGTTCGGCCGCCCCGGCTCTCCCAGTAGGTCTGGTCCAGGAAGAGCGACTGCAGGAGCTTCTCCCTCAGCCTCCCGCTCCTCAGCACCGACACGGACCGCTCAGGAAGCCTGGAGAAAGGGGGTCCGAGTGAAAGGCACACATGTTCAGGTTGGACTCATACGCTACACCAGGGGTCGGCAACCCGCGGCTCCGGAGCCGCATGCGGCTCTTTGACCACTCTGATGCGGCTCAGCTACATACTTGCCGACCCCCCCGATTTTCCCAGGAGACTTGTGGATCTCAGTGCCTCTCATAGATAACTCCCAGGGAAAATATAATCATATTTACACTCTAATTACTATATAAAGGGAGTGCCCTAATTGCACTGCAATAATTGTCCTCTATAGCATTTACAAACAGCGTGCCAGTCCGGCCACATGTTGTATGTAGCTTTTACTTGCACACATAGGAGACAGCAAAGCATACTTACTCATCAGCCACACAGCTTACACTGACGGTAGCCGTATCAAACAACTTTAACATTGTTACGTTACAAATATGCGCCAGACTGTGAACCCACACCAAAAAAGAATGAAAAACACATTCATTTCTGGAGAACATCCCACCGTAACACAACATAAACACAACACAACAAATACCCAGAATCCCATGCAGCCTTAACTCTTCCAGTCTACATTATACACCCCCGCTACCACCAAATCCCCCCACACATCAACCCCCCCCCCTCTCCGTGCGTTGGTTGCGCGGAAGAGTTAGGGTTGCATGGGATTCTGGGTATTGGTACCGTCAGTGTAAGCTGTGTGGCTGCTGAGCTAGTACGCCTTGCTGTCACTTACGTGAGCAAGCCGAAACTGCATTGTACATGTGGTCGAGCAGGTACACTGTTTGGGCAGACTGAAGAGGGCGCCAAAAGCAGTGCTATCACGCCCTGATATCCGGTAGTCTCCCGGGAAAAATGAGAGGGTTGGCAAGTATGACGCTATCCAGCGCCATTCATTCAAAACTTGCGGGCCGCACTAACATCAAATTTCTAATTATAGTGCGTGCCAGTGCGTGTGTCTGAGACCCCTGGTTAACATAGCACAAAGCATTTAAGCTTTGTATGCGGTGTTTTTCATTTTAAATTAAAAAATTTTTTTTGTGGCTCCCATTATTTTCTTTAATTTGTGAAACCTGCCAAAATGGCTCTTTGAGTGGTAAAGGTTGCCGACCCCTGCGCTACACCAACAACAGTATTGGGTCATGTGATCAGTCACAGGAAGTCAAGTAAGGAGCTGAACATTTAGAGCAGGGGTCACCAACGCGGGCACCAGTTCGCCCGTAAGGACCAGATGAGTCGCCCGCTGGCCTGTTCTAAAAATAGCTCAAATAGCAGCACTTACCAGTGAGCTGCCTCTATTTTTTACATTTTATTTATTTACTAACAAGCTGGTCTCGCTTTGCTCGACATTTTTAATTCTAAGAGAGACAAAACTCAAATAGAATTTGAAAATCCAAGAAAATATTTTAAAGACTTGGTCTTGACTTGTTTAAATAAATTCATTTATTTTTTTACTTTGCTTCTTATAACTTTCAGAAAGACAATTTTAGAGAAAAAATACAACCTTAAAAATGATTTTAGGATTTTTAAACACATATACCTTTTTAACTTTTAAATTCCTTCCTCTTCTTTCCTGACAATTTAAATCAATGTTCAAGTAATTTATTTATTTTTTTATTGTAAAGAATAATGAATACATTTTAATTTAATTCTTCATTTTAGCTTCTGTTTTTTCGACGAAGAATATTTGTGAAATATTTCTTCAAACTTATTATGATTAAAATTCAAAAAAATTATTCTGGCAAATCTAGAAAATCTGTAGAATCAAATTTAAATCTTATTTCAAAGTCTTTTGAATTTCTTTTAAAATGTTTGTTCTGGAAAATCTAGAAGAAATAATGATTTGTCTTTGTTAGAAATATAGCTTGGTCCAATTTGTTATATATTCTAACAAAGTGCAGATTGGATTTTAACCTATTTAAAACAGGTCATCAAAATTCTAAAATTAATCTTAATCAGGAAAAATTACTAATGATGTTCCATAAATTCTTTTTTAAATTTTTTCAGAAAGATTCAAATTAGCTAGTTTTTCTCTTCTTTCTTTCGGTTGAATTTTGAATTTTAAAGAGTCGAAATTGAAGATAAACTGTTTCAAAATTTAATTTTCATTTTTTTCGTGTTTTCTCCTCTTTTAAGCCGTTCAATTAAGTGTTTATTTCATCATTTATTCTCTACAAAAAACCTTCCGTAAAAGGAAAAAAAAATGTACGACGGAATGACAGACAGAAATACCCATTTTTTTTATATATATAGATTTATTTATTTAGCTATTTTTATTTACTTACATGTAACTTACAAATGACAATATACTGTATATATATATAAACACTTCAAATGTAAAGTGTTTTTTGTGTTTAATATAAATGAACTCTGACCTAGTATAGTTCATATTGATATTTGTCTGTTTCTATATATATTTATTGTGAGAAATCATTAAGATGATCAGTGTTTCCACAAAGATAAATATCATTAATTATTAATAATAACATAGAGTTAAAGGTAAATTGAGCAAATTGGCTATTTCTGGCAGTTTATTTAAGTGTGTATCAAACTGGTAGCCCTTCGCATTAATCAGTACCCAAGAAGTAGCTCTTGGTTTCAAAAAGGTTGGTGACCCCTGATTTGGAGTGTGTGTATGGGAATTGTTGTGAGAGGACTTTGAAGAGGACCTGGTTTTCTGATGGTGTTGTTCCACACCAAATTCAATGAAGTATGCCTTATTAGACCTTTTTGCACCGGGAACACAACGGACGTTAGCCAGAATAGGAGAGGAGGCCAAACTTGAGGAATATCTGTCTTAAAGACTTAAAGGGGAACTGCCCTTTTTTTTGGGAATTTTGCCTATCATTCACAATCCTTATGTAAGACAAGAACACATATGTTTTTCTTTTTTTTAAGAATTCTAAGTCGTAAAAAATGGCAAGTATGAGGTGGCTAACAAGGCAGTTTATGAGAGAGTTCTATTCCGCCCAAAAGGCCCTCGAAAAAACATCCAAAAACTGTCTACAATACTTAAAGGCCTACTGAAAGCCACTACTACCGACCACGCAGTCTGATAGTTTATACAGGTAAAAGCCAGTAAATTAGAATATTTTGAAAAACTTGATTTATTTCAGTAATTGCATTCAAAAGGTGTAACTTGTACATTATATTTATTCATTGCACACAGACTGATGCATTCAAATGTTTATTTCATTTAATTTTGATGATTTGAAGTGGCAACAAATGAAAATCCAAAATTCCGTGTGTCACAAAATTAGAATATTACTTAAGGCTAATACAAAAAAGGGATTTTTAGAAATGTTGGCCAACTGAAAAGTATGAAAATGAAAAATATGAGCATGTACAATACTCAATACTTGGTTGGAGCTCCTTTTGCCTCAATTACTGCGTTAATGCGGCGTGGCATGGAGTCGATGAGTTTCTGGCACCGCTCAGGTGTTATGAGAGCCCAGGTTGCTCTGATAGTGGCCTTCAACTCTTCTGCGTTTTTGGGTCTGGCATTCTGCATCTTCCTTTTCACAATACCCCACAGATTTTCTATGGGGCTAAGGTCAGGGGAGTTGGCGGGCCAATTTAGAACAGAAATACCATGGTCCGTAAACCAGGCACGGGTAGATTTTGCGCTGTGTGCAGGCGCCAAGTCCTGTTGGAACTTGAAATCTCCATCTCCATAGAGCAGGTCAGCAGCAGGAAGCATGAAGTGCTCTAAAACTTGCTGGTAGACGGCTGCGTTGACCCTGGAAAAAAGAGCTGGACTGCTGCTGAGTGGTCCAAAGTCATGTTTTCTGACGAAAGCAAATTTTGCATTTCCTTTGGAAATGGAGGTCCCAGAGTCTGGAGGAAGACAGGAGAGGCACAGGATCCACGTTGCCTGAAGTCTAGTGTAAAGTTTCCACCATCAGTGATGGTTTGGGGTGCCATGTCATCTGCTGGTGTCGGTCCACTCTGTTTCCTGAGATCCAGGGTCAACGCAGCCGTTTACCAGCAAGTTTTAGAGCACTTCATGCTTCCTGCTGCTGACCTGCTCTATGGAGATGGAGATTTCAAGTTCCAACAGGACTTGGCGCCTGCACACAGCGCAAAATCTACCCGTGCCTGGTTTACGGACCATGGTATTTCTGTTCTAAATTGGCCCGCCAACTCCTCTGACCTTAGCCCCATAGAAAATCTGTGGGGTCTTGTGAAAAGGAAGATGCAGAATGCCAGACCCAAAAACGCAGAAGAGTTGAAGGCCACTATCAGAGCAACCTGGGCTCTCATAACACCTGAGCAGTGCCAGAAACTCATGGACTCCATGCCACGCCGCATTAACGCAGTAATTGAGGCAAAAGGAGCTCCAACCAAGTATTGAGTATTGTACATGCTCATATTTTTCATTTTCATACTTTTCAGTTGGCCAACATTTCTAAAAATCCCTTTTTTATATTAGCCTTAAGTAATATTCTAATTTTGTGACACACGGAATTTTGGATTTTCATTTGTTGCCACTTCAAATCATCAAAATTAAATGAAATAAACATTTGAATGCATCAGTCTGTGTGCAATGAATAAATATAATATACAAGTTACACCTTTCGAATGCAATTACTGAAATAAATCAAGTTTTTCTAAATATTCTAATTTACTGGCTTTTACCTGTATATCAATGATGAAATCTTAACATTGCAACACATGCCAATACGGCCGGGTTAACTTATAAAGTGCAATTTTAAATTTCCCGCGAAATATCCTGCTGAAAACGTCTCGGTATGATGACGTTTGCGCGTGACGTCACGGATTGTAGCGGACATATTGGGACACCATTGTGGCCAGCTATTTAGTCGTCTGTTTTCATCGCAAAGTTCCACAGTATTCTGGACATCTGTGTTGGTGAATCTTTTGCAATTTGTTCAATGAACAATGGAGACAGCAAAGAAGAAAGCTGTAGGTGGGAAGCGGTGTATTAGCGGCCGGCTGCAGCAACACAAACACGTAGCGGGTGTTTCATTGTTTACATTCCCGAAAGATGACAGTCAAGCTTTACCATTGGCCTGTGGAGAACTGGGACAACAGAGACTCTTACCAGGAGGACTTTGAGTTGGATACGCGCTACCGTGAGTACGCAGCTGCGGCTTACAAACATTTGATCGCTTGCCCGTACTTTTGGGAAATATATGTGCTGTATGAACTTTGGGGAGTTGAACGGTACTTTGGGCTGTGGTATTGAGTGTGTTGTGCGGGTGTTTGATTTGTATTGGCGGGTTATATGGACGGGAGGGGGGAGGTGTTTGTTATGCGGGATTAATTTGTGGCATATTAAATATAAGCCTGGTTGTGTTGTGGCTAATAGAGTATATATATGTCTTGTGTTTATTTACTGTTTTAGTCATTCCCAGGTGAATATCAGGTCCCACCCGCCTCTCACAGCATCTTCCCTATCTGAATCGCTTCCACTGCCCTCTAGTCCTTCACTCTCACTTTCCTCATCCACAAATCTTTCATCCTTGCTCAAATTAATGGGGAAATCGTCGCTTTCTCGGTCCGAATCGCTCTCGCTGCTGGTGGGAATGATTGTAAACAATGTGCAGATGTGAGGAGCTCCACAACCTGTGACGTCACGCTACAGGCAAGGCTTTTTTATCAGCGACCAAAAGTTGCAAACTTTATCGTTGATGTTCTCTACTAAATCCTTTCAGCAAAAATATGGCAATATCGCGAAATTTTCAAGTATGACACATAGAATGGACCTGCTATCCCCGTTTAAATAAGAACATTTCATTTCAGTAGGCCTTTAATTTACACGTTGTAACCTGAATATCAACCAGGTATCAGCAATATTATTATAAATCGCTAACACAGACAAACAATTGTTTTTTTGTTTTGTTTTTGTCCTGTCCAGCTACTCAGGTAAGTAGATGCCCATATGTGGGATACTTCTCTTGTTGCCAATCATGGCACCCACCTGTTCCCAATTAGCCTGTTCACCTGTGGGATTTTCCAAATAAGTGTTTGATGAGCATTCCTAAACTTTCTCCGTCTTTTTTGCCACTTGTGCCAGCTTTTTTGAAACATGTTGCAGCCATCAAATTCCAAATGAGCTAATATTTGCAAAAAATTAAGTTTTCCAGTTCGAACGTTAAGTATCTTTTCTTTGCAGTCTATTCAATTGAATATAGGTTGAAAAGGATTTGCAAATCATTGTATTGTGTTTTTATTTACGGTTTACACAACGTGCCAACTTCACCAGTTTTGGGGTTTGTATTATTTGGCGCAGCCGAACCGGAGAAGGAGGGGATAGAAAGAGAAAAAAAGGGAGACAGAGGGGGAAATTGCGGGGACAAGGGGATAAGACAGAGAGATTTCGTAAAAGAGAAGACCTCTGTCTTCTCTTTTACGAAATCTTTCGTAAAATCTTGGCATCTTTCGCCCTTTTTGATTACCTTTTGAGGAACTCTGAATAAACCTTTAGCATTTTCGGGATTTGAATGGTTCATACAGCCGAAAAGAACCCAAACATAGGGCATTTTTCTTTGAGAAAGGATAAATGGCGCCTAGGACCCATTAGGAACAGATGTTGGCTTGACCACCACGCATATTTAATGACCCGCACGTGACGTCGTGTAAATCAAAGCAATTAGTTTGCTAGTTTGGGCCGAACAATAATCTAGACGATGTACAAAAACAAAATCATACGAAAAGTGGGGCGTAAAAAAACTGATGTAACACTGTATTTGTATTTCCAGCGGAGAACATGGCTTAAAAATCATGTTTGTATATTATAATAAATAATAATGTATAATAAATACTATTGTTATTTGAAGTTATTTAATGTTGTGTCATTAGCATGTTTACTCTTAACAGATCTTGTGGATAAAGCTCCACAGACAACAAATATGCAAAAAAAAAAAAAAAATTGAGCGTGCCTTTCTTATTGAACATTTTGCTGAGTTCCATGCTAATTGACGCTATTTAGCCAATGTTGGCATGTCAATAAACCCTAACTTGCTAAAGATGAGAAGCTGATTCTTTGAGTTGAGCAGAATGAGCACATTAGCATAGGCCAGACCCGGGCAAATTAGGGCCAAGGGGCCGCATGCGGCCTGTTAAAGGCCTACTGAAAGCCACTACTACCGACCACGCAGTCTGATAGTTTATATATCAATGATGAAATCTTAACATTGCAACACATGCCAATACGGCCGGGTTAACTTATAAAGTGCAATTTTAAATTTCCCGCTAAACTTCCGGTTGAAAATGTCTATGTATGATGACGTTTGCGCGTGACGTCAATCGTTGAAACGGAAGTATTCGGAGCCCATTGAATCCAATACAAAAAGCTCTGTTTTCATCTCAAAATTCCACAGTATTCTGGACATCTGTGTTGGTGAATCTTTTGCAATTTGTTTAATGAACAATGGAGACTGCAAAGAAGAAAGTTGTAGGTGGCATCGGTGTATTAGCGGCGGACTACAGCAACACAACCAGGAGGACTTTGAGATGGATGGCAGACGCGCTAGCCGCCGACCTCACCTTGACTTCCTCCGTCTCCGGGCCGCCGACCGCATTGGTGATCGGGTGAAGTCCTTCGTCGTACCGTCGATCGCTGGAACGCAGGTGAGCACGGGTCGTGATGAGCAGATGAGGGCTGGCGTGGGTGCAGAGTAATGTTTTTAGCATAGCTCTGTCTGTAGCTAAGTTAGCTTCAATGGCGTCGTTAGCAACAGCATTGCTAAGCATCGCCAGGCTGGAAAGCATTAACCGTGTAGTTACATGTCCAGAGTTTGGTAGTATTGTTGATCTTCTGTCTATCCTTCCAGTCAGGGGCTTATTTGTTTTGTTTCTACATGCAGTTAAGCCCGATGCTATCACGTTAGCTCCGTAGCTAAAGTGCTTCACCGATGTATTATTCGCGGAGATAAAAGTCACTGTGAATGTCCATTTCGCGTTCTCGACTCTCATTTTCAAGAGGATATAGTATCCGAGGTGGTTTAAAATACAAATCCGTGATCCACAATAGAAAAAGGAGAGAGTGTGGAATACAATGAACCCTTGTACCTAAGTTACGGTCAGAGCGAAAAAAGATACGTCCTGCACTGCACTGTAATCCTTCACTCTCACGTGCCTCATCCACAAATCTTTCATCCTCGCTCAAATTAATGGGGTAATCGTCGCTTTCTCGGTCCGAATCTCTCTCGCTGCTGGTGTAAACAATGGGGAAATGGGAGCAGCCCTTCCTCCTCTGATGTCACGCTACTTCCGGTACAGGCAAGGCTTTTTTAAAATCAGCGACCAAAAGTTGCGAACTTTATCGTCGATGTTCTCTACTAAATCCTTTCAGCAAAAATATGGCAATATCGCAAAATGATCAAGTATGACACATAGAATGGATCTGCTATCCCCGTTTAAATAACAAAATTTCATTTCAGTAGGCCTTTAAGCGTTTCAGTCTGGCCCGCCGGACATTCCCAAATATTTTTTTTAGATCTTTAAGATGGAAACTGTAGTTTCAATTATGATGTGCAGTGATGTTTTCAAATGACCGGAAGTCTTGAACTATACAAAGAGTTTCAATGGTTGGAATCTGCGCTTTTTGCATGATATACTAGTTACTATGGTAATCTAATTAGTTACTATGGTTATCTGAATAGTTACTATGGTCATCTAATTAGCTACTATGGTAATCTAATTAGTTACTATGGTAATCTAAGTCACAGCAGTCAGAGGAGGCACCAAGCAGTGTGGGTGGGGAGCGTTTCCACACAGTGTTTCCAGAGCATCAGCCTGAAGTGCGGGTGTCAGGGACAGACGCAGAAGGCGATTTTTACAACAAAGTTCTAAAGCTTGGTGATATATCAGATATATCAGATTGTAGGTGGGTTTTTTTACCTTTCAAGTTCATATTTCGCTGTGTTTGTTGCATTTTGCTTGATTGTAAAATATGTCGATCGAGAGGGGGTGTGATATTCATATGTTGTCAATATTCAGTGTTTTATCCTTCATAGTTAATATTGTAAATCCCACATTCTTTATTTTCATGTACATTCTGAGTGTCTCATTCTGTAAAAAAAAATAAAAAAATTCCATTTTGTTTTTTAAGGCGGACTGTCATAACGTTTTTAGCATTCAATGCATTATTGTGAGGTTTTGTATGAGTGTTCCTAAAAATAGGACCCAAGCACACATACTGTACAGCAGATTTTCACAGCTTACATATATATATGTGTATGTATACCTGTATATGTATAAATCAGGGGTGTCCAAACTTTTTCCACTGAGGGCCGCACACAGAAAAATTTAAGCATGCGGGGGCCATTTTGATATTTTTAATTTTCAAACCATAACAAAATATATGGATTTTTTTTTTTAACCTTTAGGGCTCCCGGGGACCATAAAGGGTCTCAGTCATTAAAATGTTAAAAATAAGTCAAATTATTATTTTTTTTAAAATTTATCGCTTACAGTGAATCTCTATATCAACTTCAGGTTGATAAGAAGTAAAAAAAATAAATAAATAAATAAATAAAAAGGTTTTATGCTTTTTCTGACAAAGACAACTTTGTTTTTTATAGCAAAACTGGAAATATGCGGTATTTAGTAATTAGAGCTCTAAAAGATCAATAATGCAGGACACCATTGATTTTAATTCTTTAATAAATATATAAATATATGCTTTTTTATTTTTTATTTTACCTTTAGGTGTCCCGGGGACCATAAAGGGTCTCAGTCATTAAAATGTTAAAAATAAGTCAGATTATTTTATTATTTTTTATTATTTAATGCTTACAGTAAATTTCTATATCAACTTCAAGTTGATATAAAGTAATACAAATTAAAAAAAAATGTTTTATGGCTTTTTGTCAAAAACAACTTAGTTTTTTTTATAGTAAAACTGAAATATGCAGTATTTAGTAATTAGAGCTCTAAAAGATCAATAATGCAGGACACCATTGATTTTAATTATTTAATATTTTTGAGAAATCAGTAAAAATATTAATTAAATCCCACTAAATATGTTTGGGATCCAAAAGGTCCCCCACTCATAAAGTGATACATTTTTATTAGTTTTTTTTTTACTTTCAACACTTAAGTTACGAGATCAACTTCAGATATATCTGTCGATTTTACGTTTGAACTATTATTTTGTTTGTTTTTATGCTCTTTTGTCAAAGAAATCTTTGATGTTTTTATATGGCAACCACACAATATATGCAATATTTTTTCCACATAAAAAATTTTAAAGTGACATTTTTGAAGTAATTGGAGCCATGAATATGTCAATAATTCATTATAACATAGATTTTTTGTCTTTTTTTTTTTGAGCAATGGCAAAAAAAAGAAAAAGAAAGAAAGACAAAAGAAAAAAAAAACGGCCTGCATTGCAACTTTTTCTCGTTAGATTTCACCCCATTTCACTTTTTTAAATGTTTATTTTTATTTTTGCAATACTATCAATTTTGCAATTTTTGCAGAATGTGTGGCGGGTCGGTAAACAATTAGCTGCGGGCCGCAAATGGCCCCCGGGCCGCACTTTGGACACCCCTGGTATAGATTGATAGATAGATCATACTTGCCAACCTATAGACCTCCGATACCGGGGGGTGGGTGGGTGGTTAATAGGGGAGTAGTATATTTACAGCTATAATTCACCAACTCAAGTATTTCATATATATATATATATATATATATATATATCCATCCATCCATCCATTTTCTACCGCTTATCCCTTTTGGGGTCGCGGGGGGTGCTGGAGCCTATCTCAGCTACAATCGGGCGGAAGGCAGGGTACACCCTGGACAAGTCGCCACCTCATCACAGGGCCAACACAGATAGACAGACAACATTCACACTCACATTCACACACTAGGGCCAATTTAGTGTTGCCAATCAACCTATCCCCAGGTGCATGTTTTTGGAGGTGGGAGGAAGCCGGAGTACCCGGAGGGAACCCATGCAGTCGCGGGGAGAACATGCAAACTCCACACAGAAAGATCCCGAGCGCAGGATCGAACCCAGGACCTACGTATTGTGAGGCAGACGCACTAACCCCTCTACCACCGTGCTGCCCATATATATATATATATATATATATATATATATATATATATATATATATGTATGAAATACTTGACTTTCAGTGAATTCTAGCTATATATATATATATATATATTTATTTTATTATACATATAAATGAAATAAATACTTGAATTTCAGTGTTCCGGAGGCTATCCAGTAGATGGCAGCATTGTCCTGTTTAACTTCTCCG
Organism: Entelurus aequoreus; assembly: GCF_033978785.1. Classification (NCBI taxonomy): domain Eukaryota; kingdom Metazoa; phylum Chordata; class Actinopteri; order Syngnathiformes; family Syngnathidae; genus Entelurus; species Entelurus aequoreus. The sequence goes on from NC_084758.1 coordinate 12,567,143, forward strand.
TTCATGAATGAGTATATTATTTCGGCCACCGTGTTCAATGGAGAAGTCTATTTTACAAAATGTACAGGCAACATACCCTTTCCCCTTCGAACTGTCCTGGATGAACTGAAATTCTTGTTTCCATTCGTTTTGGAACTTGCAAGCGTATTTCTTCATCTTGCACGTCGACGGCGTCGCCATGTCTGTAACTTCCTCGTTCTTCTGCTTCGTTTCCTTGTTGTGTGCGCAGTTGTGCACTCTACTCTCTAAAAGCCCTAGATGTTATGACGTCATTGGGCAGGCAAGCTGTTTATATTGTGGGAAAGCGGACGTGAGAACAGGCTGTCCCCACTCAGGTCCGCATTGAGCTGGAGGGGGCGTGGCCTCCAGCTCCGGCTGAATACCGGGAGTTTGTCGGGAGAAAATTTCTGCCGGGAGGTTGTCGGGAGAGGCGCTGAATACCGGGAGTCTACCGCTAAAACCGGGAGGGTTGGCAAGTATGAGATAGATATATATATACCGGCCCCCAGACACATTTGTTTCTCTAAATTTGGCCCCCCGAGTCAAAATAATTGCCCAGGCCTGTCATAGAATGACTTGATTGACATTTTTAAGACAGCCCAAAGCAGGCATGACAAACTTTAATGTAACATAGTCTGTCAAGCACATGGAGCTAAACATTCGCATACAAAAACAATATAATCCACTTACTCTTTGATTCCTTCCAGCAGCCTGAAGTCTAGGTTGTCCTCGCTGCGGTCAAAGTAGCCCTTGTTGGCAGTGAGGACCAGATGCCGGGGGTCCTGGCCCCTGTGCACGATGTTTGCCAGTTTGATCCGGTCCTGGTCTGCGCATTCAAGATGGCGGCCGGCTTCGTAGCAAGCGTCCTGCTGCCGGGGACTGAAGCCACAGCAGCTCGGATCCAGACGGTTGTGAATCTGCACTCGGACGAAACAAGATTGATGAAGCATACTCATCGCAGTGTGGAGAAGATAACCCTCTCTGGGCTTTCTTGCGATATGAAAGTTTCCTCTACTGCTCAACTGTAGTGTGTTCATTTTATAAGATAGCAGCAAAGATGATAGCACAAAGGGGTGCTTATTCAAGCAATATATCAACCCCACTGCACACGTTGACTGTGATAACCTCTAAACCAGGGGTGTCAAACTCAAATACAGAGTGGGCCAAAATTTAAAACTGAACAAAGCCGCGGGCCAAGGTTGAACAAATTAACCTTTTGATAGGGACCCAAACAACTGTTGCATTAAATATTGAACAAGCAAGGCTTATATAACTTTATAGTGACATGTACAATCGAGTTTCAAATAATAATAATAACAATAAAAAATATCAATGGCATATCAAATACAATTTAAATAAAAATTGAATACCTCTTTTCTATTTGCAGCCTTCTGAGGTAAATATCAACATTAACTTTTTCCACAGGCTAATAAATTTGAAAAGAAAATAATGAATAAAGCAACCATTCAGGACTTTAAACTGCTCAGTTTGCAACACACTGATCTAATCTGATGTGCCCGAGCCAGATACCTGCCATCTTTTCTTGGATGCTAGTTCATTAATGTCGGGGCTCTGGCTTTGAGCTGAGGCAACCTTCATTATCCAACCAAGGTGTTCATCAGTCATTATATCTCGTATTCCACAGTCTTGGGGGCGTGCCTTACAGGAACTGCTTTTAACGTCCTCTACGAGCTGACGTCACGTCCGCTTTTCATCCATTCTGACAACGTGCCCGCCCAGTCACAAGATATGAGCGGCTTCTGTATGCACACACACGTAAATGCAACGCATAGTTCATCAACAGCGATACAGTTTACACAGAGTAGCTGTATAAGCAACTTTAACACTGTTACAAATATGCGCCACACTGTGAATCCACACCAAACAAAAATGACAAACACGTTTTGGGAGAACATCCGCACCGTAACATAACATAAACACAACAGAACAAATACCCAGAACCCTTTGCAGCACTAACTCTTCCGGGACGCTACAATATACACCCCCGCTACCTCCAAACCCCGCCCCCCAACACACACACACACACACACCTTGTAGCATCCTGGAAGAGTTAGTACTGCAAAGGGTTCTGGGTATTTGCTCTGTTGTGTTTATGTTGTGTTACGGTGCGGATGTTCTCCCGAAATGTGTTTGTCATTCTTGTTTGGTGTGGGTTCACAGTGTGGCGTATATTTCTAACAGTGTTAAAGTTGTTTATATGGACACCCTCAGTGTAACCTGTATTGCTGTTGATCAAGTATGCTTTGCATTCACTAGTGTGTTTGTGCAGAAGCCACACATATTATGTGACTGGGCCAGCACTTGTTGGACTGGATGAAAAGCTGATGTGACGATTTTCGGGAGGGGCACTGAAATTTGGGAGTCTCCCGGGAGGGTTGGCAAGTATGAGAATTAGCGGTGAATGCGGTGTTGCCGCGGCACCGCCGCTCTATATAATCGGCGGGCCAGCTTTAGTGTTAATTTGATATCGCCTCAAGGGCCAAGTGAAATTACACGGCGGGCCAATTTTGGCCCGTGGGCCAGAGTTTGACACCCATGCTCTAAACCTTAGAGCAGGGGTCACCAACGCGGTGCCCACGGGCACCAGGTCGCCCGTAAGGACCAGATGAGTAGCCCGCTGGCCTGTTCTAAAAATAGCTCAAATAGCAGCACTTACCAGTGAGCTGCCTCTATTTTTTACATTTTATTTATTTACTAGCCAGCTGGTCTCGCTTTGCTCGACATTTTTAATTCTAAGAGACAAAACTCAAATAGAATTTGAAAATCCAAGAAAATATTTTAAAGACTTGGTCTTCACTTGTTTAAATACATTCATTATTTTTTTACTTTGCTTCTTATAACTTTCAGAAAGACAATTTTAGAGAAAAAATAAAAACTTAAAAATTATTTTAGGATTTCTAAACACATATACCTTTTTACCTTTTAAATTCCTTCCTCTTCTTTCCTGACAATTTAAATCAATGTTCAAGTAATTTATTAATTTTTTATTGTAAAGAATAATAAATACATTTTAATTTAATTCTTCATTTTAGCTTCTGTTTTTTCGACAAAGAATATTTGTGAAATATTTCTTCAAACTTATTATGATTAAAATTCAAAAAAATTATTCTGGCAAATCTAGAAAATCTGTAGAATCAAATTTAAATCTTATTTCAAAGTCTTTTGAATTTCTTTTAAAATTTTTGTTCTGGAAAATCTAGAAGAAATAATGATTTGTCTTTGTTAGAAATATAGCTTGGTCTAAGGCTGCAGCTAACGATTATTTTTCTATCGATTAATCTATAGATTATTTTTTCGATTAATCGGTTAATCTATAGATTTTTTTTTCGATTAATCTATAGATTATTTTTCCTTTTACCGATTATTTTTTTATTCAAAATGAAGATGAAAAAATAAATGTAGGCCCGTTTTTTCAAAAGGCATGGCTTTTATTTACAAAAAAAAAGAAGTATGGCCACCCAGTCAACATTGACAACAACATGACTAAATATTCTGTAACAATGTAAACATTTAAAACTTTTAAAATTTAACAAAATTAAAAGTAGCTTATTTGCTTTTTAATGTGCAAATATAAGAGTCAACATCCAGTGCAAATCTTAATATTCTGCAATAGTATAAGCATTTCAAAAGTAAAAGTATTGCTTATTTTGCTTTAAAATGTGCAAAAATAAAGATAAACATCCAATACAAAAAAGTGCAAAACGAAATATCCTGTAACAACAGTGTAAACATTTCAACAAAAGTGAAAGTATTGCTTATTTGCTAAAATGTGCAAAAATAAAGATAAACATCCAATACAAAAAAGTGCCAATCTAAATATTCTGGAGCACTGTAAACATTAAGTATTGCTTTTAAAATGTGCAAAATAAACATCCAGTCCAACACAGTACACAATAACCAATTCTACTCATTCCAGTGAGTGACTAACAGTTGTAATGAAGAAAGGTTAGCATGTCTACATGCTTTGGTTCTTTTCTTGTTTACAATATTCCCAGCAGCTGAAAATAGGCGCTCAGAAGGGGTCGATGTGGCTGGAACTGAGAGCTAATTAGCCTTCACCTCAAGCCAGGATTGCGAGTGAGCTGAGCTGCAGTTTAAGTTTCTAGAAGGTCAACGGGCTCATAGTGATGTTACTAGTAGTTGACTGGGAGGTGTTTATTATCATTTGGGGAGAGTCCGCTGCCTGATGCTCACCTGCTAAACACCTATCTGCTCCACCCTGAAGCGCTGACTACATGCGCTCTGAATACGCACTGCTGATTGGCTGATAATGCTGCGTGTGTACCAATCAGATGGTTGTGTGGGTGGGACAATGCTGCGTGTGTACCAATCAGATGGTTGTGTGGGTGGGACAATGCTGCGTGTGTACCAATCAGATGGTTGTGTGGGTGGGACAATGCTGCGTGTGTACCAATCAGATGGTTGTGTGGGTGGGACAATGCTGCGTGCTGAGACAGAGGCAGACGGAGCAAAGCAGCTTGCTAAGACTTTAGCTTAGAAACTCGTTCGGTACACCCCCGTACCGAACCGAAAGCCCCGTACCGAAACGGTTCAATACAAAACACGTACCGTTACACCCCTAGCAGATACAAATGACACATTCATGTTTTTGTGTAATGATGACAACGTATGCTCGCGCGGACGATTGACTAGTTGATGGTTTTCTTTCAAATGTTCGTTCATAGCCGTTGTGCTGCTATGATAGGCCATTTCCACTCGACACAGTGTGCATACAACAACATTATTAGGCCGTTTATTGAAATACTCCCACACTTTTGACCACTTTTGGCATGCTTTTCCCCCCTCGCTTGCACCGCTCGCATCGTCTTCTTTGATCGTCTGCTTTGCGCTTCGCCATGACGGTAGTGTGACGTCATTATGCGACGCGTCGACGCACAAAAACGGCGTCGACGTATTTACGTAACCGATGACGTCGACTACGTCGACGCGTCGTTTCAGCCTTAGCTTGGTCCAATTTGTTATATATTCTAACAAAGTGCAGATTGGATTTAAAACATGTCATCAAAATTCTAAAATTAATTTTAATCAGGAAAAATTACTAGTAATGTTCCATAAATTAATTTTTTAATTTTTTCAAAAAGATTCGAAATAGCTAGTTTTTCTCTTCTTTTTTTCGGTTGAATTTTGAATTTTAAAGAGTCGAAATTGAAGATAAACTGTTTCAAAATTTAATTTTCATTTTTTTCGTGTTTTCTCCTCTTTTAAACCGTTCAATTAAGTGTTTTTTTCATCATTTATTCTCTACAAAAAACTAAGGCTGAAACGACGCGTCGACGTAGTCGACGTCATCGGTTACGTAAATACGTCGACGCCGTTTTTGTGCGTCGACGCGTCGCATAATGACGTCACACTACCGTCATGGCGAAGCGCAAAGCAGACGATCAAAGAAGACGATGCGAGCGGTGCGAGCGAGGGGGGAAAAGCATGCCAAAAGTGTGGGAGTATTTTAATAAACGGCCTAATAATGTTGTTGTATGCACACTGTGTCGAGCGGAAATGGCCTATCATAGCAGCACAACGGCTATGAACGAACATTTGAAAAGAAAACCATCAACTAGTCAATCGTCCGCGCGAGCATACGTTGTCATCATTACACAAAAACATGAATGTGTCATTTGTATCTGCTAGGGGTGTAACGGTACGTGTTTTGTATTGAACCGTTTCGGTACGGGGCTTTCGGTTCGGTACGGGGGTGTACCGAACGAGTTTCTAAGCTAAAGTCTTAACAAGCTGCTTTGCTCCGTCTGCCTCTGTCTCAGCACGCAGCATTGTCCCACCCACACAACCATCTGATTGGTACACACGCAGCATTGTCCCACCCACACAACCATCTGATTGGTACACACGCAGCATTGTCCCACCCACACAACCATCTGATTGGTACACACGAAGCATCATCAGCCAATCAGCAGTGCGTATTCAGAGCGCATGTAGTCAGCGCTTCAGCGTGGAGCAGATAGGTGTTTAGCAGGTGAGCATCAGGCAGCAGACTCTCCCCAAATGATAATAAACACCTCCCAGTCAACTACTAGTAACATCACTATGAGCCCGTTGACCTTCTAGAAACTAACTGCAGCTCAGCTCGCTCGCAATCCTGGCTTGAGGTGAAGGCTAATTAGCTCTCAGTTCCAGCCACATCGACCCCTTCTGAGCGCCTATTTTCAGCTGCTGGGAATATTGTAAACAAGAAAAGAACCAAAGCATGTAGACATGCTAACATTTCTTCATTACAACTGTTAGACACTCACTGGAATGAGTAGAATTGGTTATTGTGTACTGTGTTGGACTGGATGTTTATTTTGCACATTTTAAAAGCAATATTTAATGTTTACAGTGCTCCAGAATATTTAGATTGGCACTTTTTTGTATTGGATGTGTATCTTTATTTTTGCACATTTTAGCAAATAAGCAATACTTTCACTTTTGTTGAAATGTTTACACTGTTGTTACAGAATATTTCGTTTTGCACTTTTTTGTATTGGATGTTTATCTTTATTTTTGCACATTTTAAAGCAAAATAAGCAATACTTTTACTTTTGAAATGCTTATACTATTGCAGAATATTAAGATTTGCACTGGATGTTGACTTTTATATTTGCACATTAAAAAGCAAATAAGCTACTTTTAATTTTGTTAAATGTTAAAAGTTTTAAATGTTTACATTGTTACAGAATATTTAGTCATGTTGTTGTCAATGTTGACTGAGTGGCCATACTTCTTTTTTTTTGTAAATAAAAGCCATGCCTTTTGAAAAAACGGGCCTACATTTATTTTTTCATCTTCATTTTGAATAAAAAAATAATCGGCAAAAGGAAAAAATAATCTATAGATTAATCGAAAAAATAATCTATAGATTAACCGATTAATCGAAAAAAATAATCTATAGATTAATCGATAGAAAAATAATCGTTAGCTGCAGCCTTACAAAAAACCTTCCGTAAAAGGAAAAAAAATGTTTGACGGAATGACAGACAGAAATACCCATTTTTTTATATATATAGATTTATTTATTTAGCTATTCTTGTTTAAATCACACTTACATGTACCTTACAAATGACAATATATAAATATAAACACTTAAAATGTAAAGTGTTTTTTGTGTTTAATATAAATGAACTCTGACCTAGTTCATATTGATATTTATCTGTTTCTATATATATTTATTGTGAGAAATCATTAAGATGATCAGTGTTTCCACAAAGATAAATATCATTAATTATTAATAATAACATAGAGTTAAAGGTAAATTGAGCAAATTGGCTATTTCTGGCAATTTATTTAAGTGTGTATCAAACTGGTAGCCCTTCGCATTAATCAGTACCCAAGAAGTAGCTCTTGGTTTCAAAAAGGTTGGTGACTCCTGCCTTAGAGACAATCTCTACCTTCCATCCTCACTCTGCAATACTTGATTGACAGGGGATTTGGAAATTTCCAGCAAAGGTTCGACAGGAAACGGAGGCGATAACTATGATGGTCACATTGTGTCCCTGATTTGGAATGACAGCAAGCTGATAGAGGGTTTTTGGAGTGTGCAACAGGGTAGTAAAAAAATGAGCAGTCATGGCAGATTAGCAGTGGGAGAAAAATGTCAACACTACGGTGGTATCTTAACTTACGAGTAGTTTGAGATACACACTTTTTGTTATGGTTTAAAGCAGCACTAAGTAACTTTTCAACCTTCATAAGACGTTTTCATAACTTTTGAGATGATACATGGACTAACAATTAGTTGAATGACACCTCTTTCATGGCCTGAAGGGGTCTGTATCGCTTTCACTGGCACTTATCAACTTTGAGGAGGGTGCCACACAAAAAACAACAAACATGCTGACTTGCTTCATGGCATACATCACTCGCCCTTACCCCATTTGTTAAAAAGACGGAAGTCGATGCGAAGGCCTGCATGCCACCAGAAAACTAAAAGAAGAAGACGAACGCATATGTGCAATTACTGCTATCATGGCCTTAGCTCCAAAACAACCAAAGAAACAAAAAGTTTTGTCTGAGGGATTTCACCATCTACGGTCCGTAATATCATCAAAGGGTTCAGAGAATCTGGAGAAATCAGTGCACGTAAGCAGCTAAGCCTGTGACCTCAGGCTGTACTGCATCAACAAGCGACATCAGTGTGTAAAAGATATCACCACATGGGCTCAGGAACACTTCAGAAACCCACTGTCAGTAACTACAGTTGGTCGCTACATCTGTAAGTGCAAGTTAAAACTCTCCTATGCAAGGCGAAAACCGTTTATCAACAACACCCAGAAACGCCGTCGGCTTTTTATCTAAGATGGACTGGTACAAAGTGGAAAAGTGTTCTGTGGTCTGACGAGTCCACATTTCTAATTGT